>NC_053390.1:5336163-5552238 GCF_905171765.1 Bufo bufo
TCCACAGATCCCCCATAACAGTGTGTCATCCACAGATCCCCATAACAGTGTGTCATCCACAGATCCCCCATAACAGTGTGTCATCCACAGATCCCCATAACAGTGTGCCATCCACAGATCCCCCATAAGTGTGTCATCCACAGATCCCCCATAACAGTGTGTCATCCACAGATCCCCCATAACAGTGTGTCATCCACAGAACCCCCATAACAGTGTGTCATCCACAGATCCCCCATAACAGTGTGTCATCCACAGATCCCCCATAACAGTGTGTCCTCCACTGATCCCCCATAGCAGTGTGTCATCCACAGATCCCCCATAGCAGTGTGTCATCCACAGATCCCCCATAACAGTGTGCCATCCACAGATCCCCCATAACAGTGTGTCATCCACAGATACCCCATAACAGTGTGCCATCCACAGATCCCCCATAACAGTGTGTCATCCACAGATACCCCATAACAGTGTGTCATCCACAGATACCCCATAACAGTGTGCCATCCACAGATCCCCCATAAGTGTGTCATCCACAGATCCCCCATAACAGTGTGTCATCCACAGATCCCCCATAACAGTGTGTCATCCACAGAACCCCCATAACAGTGTGCCATCCACAGATCCCCCATAACAATGTGTCCTCCACAGATCCCCCATAACAGTGTGTCATCCACAGATCCCCCATAACAGTGTGTCATCCACAGATACCCCATAACAGTGTGTCATCCACAGATCCCCCATAAGTGTGTCATCCACAGATCCCCCATAACAGTGTGTCATCCACAGATCCCCCATAACAGTGTGTCATCCACAGATCCCCCATAACAGTGTGTCATCCACAGATCCCCCATAACAGTGTGTCATCCACAGATCCCCCATAACAGTGTGTCATCCACAGATCCCCCATAACAGTGTGTCATCCACAGATCCCCCATAACAGTGTGTCATCCACAGATCCCCCATAAGTGTGTCATCCACAGATCCCCCATAAGTGTGTCATCCACAGATCCCCCATAACAGTGTGTCATCCACAGATCCCCCATAACAGTGTGTCATCCACAGATCCCCCATAACAGTGTGTCATCCACAGATCCCCCATAACAGTGTGTCATCCACAGATCCCCCATAACAGTGTGTCATCCACAGATCCCCATAACAGTGTGTCATCCACAGATCCCCCATAACAGTGTGTCATCCACAGATCCCCCATAACAGTGTGTCATCCACAGATCCCCCATAACAGTGTGTCATCCACAGATCCCCCATAACAGTGTGTCATCCACAGATCCCCCATAACAGTGTGTCATCCACAGATCCCCCATAACAGTGTGTCATCCACAGATCCCCCATAACAGTGTGTCATCCACAGATCCCCCATAACAGTGTGTCATCCACAGATCCCCCATAACAGTGTGTCATCCACAGATCCCCCATAACAGTGTGTCATCCACAGATCCCCCATAACAGTGTGTCATCCACAGATCCCCCATACAGTGTGTCATCCACAGATCCCCCATAACAGTGTGTCATCCACAGATCCCCCATAACAGTGTGTCATCCACAGATCCCCCATAACAGTGTGCCATCCACAGATACCCCATAACAGTGTGCCATCCACAGATCCCCCATAACAGGGTGTCATCCACAGATCCCCATAACAGTGTGTCATCCACAGATCCCCCATAACAGTGTGCCATCCACAGATCCACCATAACAGTGTGCCATCCACAGATCCCCCGATAACAGTGTGTCATCCACAGATCCCCCATAACAGTGTGTCATCCACAGATCCCCCATAACAGTGTGTCATCCACAGATCCCCCATAACAGTGTGTCATCCACAGATACCCCATAAGTGTGTCATCCACAGATCCCCCATAACACTGTGTCATCCACCGATTCCCCCATAAGTGTGTCATCCACAGATCCCCCCCATAAGTGTGTCATCCACAGATCCCCCCCATAAGTGTGTCATCCACAGATCTTGCATAACAGTGTGTCATCCATAGATCCCCCATAACAGTGCGTCATCCACAGATCCCCCATAACAGTGTGTCATCCACAGATCCCCTATAACAGTGTGTCATCCTCAGATCCCCCATAACAGTGTGTCATCCACAGATCCCCATAACAGTGTGTCATCCACAGATCCCCATAACAGTGTGTCATCCACAGATCCCCCATAACAGTGTGTCATCCACAGATCCCCCATAACAGTGTGTCATCCACAGATCCCCCATAACAGTGTGTCATCCACAGATCCCCCATAACAGTGTGTCATCCACAGATCCCCCATAACAGTGTGTCATCCACAGATCCCCCATAACAGTGTGTCATCCACAGATCCCCCATAACAGTGTGTCATCCACAGATCCCCATAACAGTGTGTCATCCACAGATCCCCCATAACAGTGTGTCATCCACAGATCCCCCATAACACTGTGTCATCCACAGATCCCCCATAACACTGTGTCATCCACAGATCCCCCCCATAAGTGTGTCATAAACAGATCCCCCCATAAGTGTTTCATCCACAGATCCCCCCCATAAGTGTGTCATCCACAGATCCCACATACCAGTGTGTCATCCACAGATCCCCCATAACAGTGTGTCATCCACAGATCCCCCATAACAGTGTGTCATCCACAGATCCCCCATAACAGTGTGTCATCCACAGATCCCCCATAACAGTGTGTCATCCACAGATCCCCCATAACAGTGTGTCATCCACAGATCCCCCATAACAGTGTGTCATCCACAGATCCCCATAACAGTGTGTCATCCACAGATCCCCCATAACAGTGTGTCATCCACAGATCCCCTATAACAGTGTGTCATCCACAGATCCCCTATAACAGTGTGTCATCCACAGATCCCCCATAACACTGTGTCATCCACAGATCCCCCCATAAGTGTGTCATCCACAGATCCCCCATAAGTGTTTCATCCACAGATCCCCCCATAAGTGTGTCATCCACAGATCCTGCATAACAGTGTGTCATCCACAGATCCCCCATAACAGTGTGTCATCCACAGATCCCCCATAACAGTGTGCCATCCACAGATCCCCCATAACAGTGTGTCTTCCACAGATACCCCATAACAGTGTGTCATCCACAGATCCCCCATAACAGTGTGTCATCCACAGATCCCCCATAACAGTGTGTCATCCACAGATCCCCCATAACAGTGTGTCATCCACAGATCCCCCATAACAGTGTGTCATCCACAGATCCCCCATAACAGTGTGTCATCCACAGATACCCCATAACAGTGTGCCATCCACAGATCCCCATAACAGTGTGTCATCCACAGATACCCCATAACAGTGTGCCATCCACAGATCCCCCATAACAGTGTGTCATCCACAGATACCCCATAACAGTGTGTCATCCACAGATACCCTATAACAGTGTGCCATCCACAGATCCCCCATAAGTGTGTCATCCACAGATCCCCATAACAGTGTGTCATCCACAGATCCCCCATAACAGTGTGTCATCCACAGAACCCCCATAACAGTGTGCCATCCACAGATCCCCCATAACAGTGTGTCCTCCACAGATCCCCCATAACAGTGTGTCCTCCACAGATCCCCCATAACAGTGTGTCATCCACAGATCCCCCATAACAGTGTGTCATCCACAGATACCCCATAAGTGTGTCATCCACAGATCCCCATAACACTGTGTCATCCACCGATTCCCCCATAAGTGTGTCATCCACAGATCCCCCCCATAAGTGTGTCATCCACAGATCCCCCCATAAGTGTCATCCACAGATCCTGCATAACAGTGTGTCATCCACAGATCCTGCATAACAGTGTGTCATCCACAGATCCCCCATAACAGTGTGTCATCCACAGATCCCCTATAACAGTGTGTCATCCACAGATCCCCTATAACAGTGTGTCATCCACAGATCCCCCATAACACTGTGTCATCCACAGATCCCCCATAAGTGTGTCATCCACAGATCCCCCATAAGTGTTAAGTGTTTAATCCACAGATCCCCCCCATAAGTGTGTCAACCACAGATCCTGCATAACAGTGTGTCATCCACAGATCCCCCATAACAGTGTGTCATCCACAGAACCCCCATAACTGTGCCATCCACAGATCCCCCATAACAGTGTGTCTTCCACAGATACCCCATAACAGTGTGTCATCCACAGATATCGCATAACAGTGTGCCATCCACAGATCCCCATAAGTGTGTCATCCACAGATTTCCCATAACAGTGTGTCATCCACAGATCCCCCATAACAGTGTGTCATCCACAGAACCCCCATAACAGTGTGTCATCCACAGATCCCCCATAACAGTGTGTCATCCACAGATCCCCCATAACAGTGTGTCCTCCACTGATCCCCCATAGCAGTGTGTCATCCACAGATCCCCCATAGCAGTGTGTCATCCACAGATCCCCCATAACAGTGTGCCATCCACAGATCCCCATAACAGTGTGTCATCCACAGATACCCCATAACAGTGTGCCATCCACAGATCCCCCATAACAGTGTGTCATCCACAGATACCCCATAACAGTGTGTCATCCACAGATACCCCATAACAGTGTGCCATCCACAGATCCCCCATAAGTGTGTCATCCACAGATCCCCCATAACAGTGTGTCATCCACAGATCCCCCATAACAGTGTGTCATCCACAGAACCCCCATAACAGTGTGCCATCCACAGATCCCCCATAACAATGTGTCCTCCACAGATCCCCCATAACAGTGTGTCATCCACAGATCCCCCATAACAGTGTGTCATTCACAGATACCCCATAAGTGTGTCATCCACAGATCCCCCATAGCACTGTGTCATCCACCGATTCCCCCATAAGTGTGTCATCCACAGATCCCCCCATAAGTGTGTCATCCACAGATCCCCCCATAAGTGTGTCATCCACAGATCTTGCATAACAGTGTGTCATCCACAGATCCCCCATAACAGTGTGTCATCCACAGATCCCCCATAACAGTGTGTCATCCACAGATCCCCCATAACAGTGTGTCATCCACAGATCCCCCATAACAGTGTGTCATCCACAGATCCCCATAACAGTGTGTCATCCACAGATCCCCCATAACAGTGTGTCATCCACAGATCCCCCATAACAGTGTGTCATCCACAGATCCCCCATAACAGTGTGTCATCCACAGATCCCCCATAACAGTGTGTCATCCACAGATCCCCCATAACAGTGTGTCATCCACAGATCCCCCATAACAGTGTGTCATCCACAGATCCCCCATAACAGTGTGTCATCCACAGATCCCCCATAACAGTGTGTCATCCACAGATCCCCCATAACAGTGTGTCATCCACAGATCCCCCCATAACAGTGTGTCATCCACAGATCCCCCATAACAGTGTGTCATCCACAGATCCCCCATACAGTGTGTCATCCACAGATCCACAGATCCCCCATAACAGTGTGTCATCCACAGATCCCCCATAACAGTGTGTCATCCACAGATCCCCCATAACAGTGTGCCATCCACAGATACCCCATAACAGTGTGCCATCCACAGATCCCCCATAACAGGGTGTCATCCACAGATCCCCCATAACAGTGTGTCATCCACAGATCCCCCATAACAGTGTGCCATCCACAGATCCACCATAACAGTGTGCCATCCACAGATCCCCCGATAACAGTGTGTCATCCACAGATCCCCCATAACAGTGTGTCATCCACAGATCCCCCATAACAGTGTGTCATCCACAGATCCCCCATAACAGTGTGTCATCCACAGATACCCCATAAGTGTGTCATCCACAGATCCCCCATAACACTGTGTCATCCACCGATTCCCCCATAAGTGTGTCATCCACAGATCCCCCCATAAGTGTGTCATCCACAGATCCCCCCATAAGTGTGTCATCCACAGATCTTGCATAACAGTGTGTCATCCATAGATCCCCCATAACAGTGCGTCATCCACAGATCCCCCATAACAGTGTGTCATCCACAGATCCCCTATAACAGTGTGTCATCCTCAGATCCCCCATAACAGTGTGTCATCCACAGATCCCCATAACAGTGTGTCATCCACAGATCCCCCATAACAGTGTGTCATCCACAGATCCCCCATAACAGTGTGTCATCCACAGATCCCCCATAACAGTGTGTCATCCACAGATCCCCCCATACAGTGTGTCATCCACAGATCCCCCATAACAGTGTGTCATCCACAGATCCCCCATAACAGTGTGTCATCCACAGATCCCCCATAACAGTGTGTCATCCACAGATCCCCCATAACAGTGTGTCATCCACAGATCCCCCATAACAGTGTGTCATCCACAGATCCCCCATAACAGTGTGTCATCCACAGATCCCCCATAACACTGTGTCATCCACAGATCCCCCATAACACTGTGTCATCCACAGATCCCCCCATAAGTGTGTCATAAACAGATCCCCCCATAAGTGTTTCATCCACAGATCCCCCCATAAGTGTGTCATCCACAGATCCCACATAACAGTGTGTCATCCACAGATCCCCCATAACAGTGTGTCATCCACAGATCCCCCATAACAGTGTGTCATCCACAGATCCCCCATAACAGTGTGTCATCCACAGATCCCCCATAACAGTGTGTCATCCACAGATCCCCCATAACAGTGTGTCATCCACAGATCCCCCATAACAGTGTGCCATCCACAGATCCCCCATAACAGTGTGTCATCCACAGATCCCCCATAACAGTGTGTCATCCACAGATCCCCATAACAGTGTGTCATCCACAGATCCCCCATAACAGTGTGTCATCCACAGATCCCCCATAAGTGTGTCATCCACAGATCCCCCATAACAGTGTGTCATCCACAGATCCCCCATAACAGTGTGTCATCCACAGATCCCCCATAACAGTGTGTCATCCACAGATCCCCCATAACAGTGTGTCATCCACAGATCCCCATAACAGTGTGTCATCCACAGATCCCCCATAACAGTGTGTCATCCACAGATCCCCATAACAGTGTGCCATCCACAGATCCCCATAACAGTGTGTCATCCACAGATCCCCCATAACAGTGTGTCATCCACAGATCCCCCATAACAGTGTGTCATCCACAGATCCCCCATAAGTGTGTCATCCACAGATCCCCCATAACAGTGTGTCATCCACAGATCCCCCATAACAGTGTGTCATCCACAGATCCCCCATAACAGTGTGTCATCCACAGATCCCCCATAACAGTGTGTCATCCACAGATCCCCATAACAGTGTGTCATCCACAGATCCCCCATAACAGTGTGTCATCCACAGATCCCCCATAACAGTGTGCCATCCACAGATCCCCCATAACAGTGTGTCATCCACAGATCCCCCATAACAGTGTGTCATCCACAGATCCCCCATAACACTGTGTCATCCACAGATCCCCCCATAAGTGTGTCATAAACAGATCCCCCCATAAGTGTTTCATCCACAGATCCCCCCATAAGTGTGTCATCCACAGATCCCCCATAACAGTGTGTCATCCACAGATCCCCCATAACAGTGTGTCATCCACAGATCCCCCATAACAGTGTGTCATCCACAGATCCCCCATAACAGTGTGTCATCCACAGATCCCCATAACAGTGTGTCATCCACAGATCCCCCATAACAGTGTGTCATCCACAGATCCCCCATAACAGTGTGTCATCCACAGATCCCCCATAACACTGTGTCATCCACAGATCCCCCCATAAGTGTGTCATAAACAGATCCCCCCATAAGTGTTTCATCCACAGATCCCCCCCATAAGTGTGTCATCCACAGATCCCCCATAACAGTGTGTCATCCACAGATCCCCCATAACAGTGTGTCATCCACAGATCCCCCATAACAGTGTGTCATCCACAGATCCCCCATAACAGTGTGCCATCCACAGATCCCCCATAACAGTGTGTCATCCACAGATACCCCATAACAGTGTGTCATCCACAGATCCCCATAACAGTGTGTCATCCACAGATACCCCATAACAGTGTGCCATCCACAGATCCCCCATAAGTGTGTCATCCACAGATCCCCCATAACAGTGTGTCATCCACAGATCCCCCATAACAGTGTGTCATCCACAGATCCCCCATAACAGTGTGTCATCCACAGATCCCCCATAACAGTGTGTCATCCACAGATCCCCCATAACAGTGTGTCATCCACAGATCCCCCATAACAGTGTGTCATCCACAGATACCCCATAACAGTGTGCCATCCACAGATCCCCCATAACAGTGTGTCATCCACAGATCCCCCATAACAGTGTGTCATCCACAGATACCCCATAACAGTGTGCCATCCACAGATCCCCCATAAGTGTGTCATCCACAGATCCCCCATAACAGTGTGTCATCCACAGATCCCCCATAACAGTGTGTCATCCACAGATCCCCCATAACAGTGTGTCATCCACAGATCCCCCATAACAGTGTGTCCTCCACAGATCCCCCATAACAGTGTGTCATCCACAGATCCCCCATAACAGTGTGTCATCCACAGATACCCCATAACAGTGTGTCATCCACAGATCCCCCATAACAGTGTGTCATCCACAGATCCCCCATAACAGTGTGTCATCCACAGATCCCCCATAACAGTGTGTCATCCACAGATCCCCCATAACAGTGTGTCATCCACAGATCCCCCATAACAGTGCACCTGCGCACTGAGGAAGAGAGAGAAAGGAGGGGAAAGAATCCTCAAAAGCAAGCAGAGGAGACACAGCAGACGACTGAATGGCTTCTTTTGTAAGTAAATTATAAATGCAGTTTAATGTCTGTTTTAGTCTTTAATTATATTCTGGCTTTTGCTTAAAGGGACAGTAAAAAAGTTGTATTTTTTTTGTTATGTATGATGCTTTTTGATAATAAATAAATGTAAATGTAGTGCCAGTGGTGCTATAATGTGGCATCCCTGCATACTGCAATACTCTCGTATTTATAGATCTTATTTATATACACTCACCTAAAGAATTATTAGGAACACCTGTTCTATTTCTCATTAATGCAATTCTCTAGTCAACCAATCACATGGCAGTTGCTTTGATGCATTTAGGGGGGTGCTCCTGGTCAAGACAATCTCCTGAACTCCAAACTGAATGTCAGAATGGGAAAGAAAGGTGATTTAACCCTCCTCTTATGTTAGCTTTCTGTTACTATCCATGATGTTAACGGGTCGGTTTTGACCCGTGTCTTAAATCAGCCATAAAATACCCTCTGAAGAATTATTTATCATCCAATTTGTTTCTTACCTCTTGGATACCTTGTTAGGCTTCTTTATCCTTGAAAAGATTGGTTTTAATATTTTTGGTGTGACCCCTTAGACCTTTCTTTTGATAGCATACCTCTCATTTTCAAATTTAAAAAATGGTAAAATAAACCTCAATAGAATATTATAAGTAAATAAAAGGTTGTTATGTCACCAGAATGTTTCTGAGGAGTATTTGAACACATCTCTTAAATTTTTTTTTTATATATATATATATTTTTTAATAACATTAACTATAATAACATTGATGGTGTTGGGGTCAATTTTGACCCATATATACTTACTTCAAGAAAATAGCCAAAAGTCTTTTTTTTTTTTTTTTAACATAAAACGTTCATAAACAATGAAAAGCAAGTAATAATACAAAATGTAGACTTGCAAGGTCAAACAAACAACACACAATCAAGCAAGGCAAACCAATAGAAATCAAGTACTAGTTTCAAAGCATCTTTGTGCAAGAACTTGCATGTGTTTGTGTGGGTGTTTTTAGATGCATGTGTTGCAAAAGCTGACACTTTTAGCATGTTCTTTGCAGATATATTTTTTACAGTGGAGGCATAATGTGTGTGTCTTTCTGTCCTTATTGCTGGGGCAGACCTGACACATCTTTCTTTTAGAATCAGATGGCATCACTGGAGTTGTGGCTGTGCTGGTTGATGTTGAGGCAAGGCTAGATGATGATGAGGATGCTGGCACTGATTCTCTTTGTGTTGTTGATGGTGTGGATGGAGTGCTTGATGAACTCTGCATCTGTCTGATCACGGCTGCAGCGATTGGATCTCGAGACACCCGTTTCCTTTGCTCAATGTGTGCTTTGACAAGGGAACTTCCTAGCTCCTCGAGAAATATTCTCCACTTGTTATTTTTTTTTGTGTTCCAACCTGGGTGGATGTGGGTCCATAACACAAATGCATTGTATGCAGACACATCTAGAATGTTAGAAAACACAGCCATTGGCCATCTTGACATATCTGCCTCTTGACTTGTCCCAGAGACTATCAGTGGCCTCATTATAGGATCTGTACACTCCAGCAAGAAGAAGAACACCAATATAAGCCTCTAGGTATTCCTCATTTATGTCATTCCACATGTTGCCATGGACTTTTTTCCCTTCAAGGTTTGTCATTGCAATGATCACTTTTTTTAGTGACAATGGCATGAACAGTTCAAAACATGTTTTGATGTCACTTACTCTCGTCACAGCAAACCTTGTGATCCCAGGGGTCATTTTGATTACATCTGCAGCAGCTGCCCTGCCATGTAAGTCAGGAGGTTCTGAACTCCAACAGATCTTACCACTTTTGGATTTGAATGTTTCAGCAGGAACAGCAGCAGGTTCAGCACTGGTGGCCTCCTCATCAGACTCATCAGATGTGTCTGTGTATTCTGGTTGATACTCTACTTCATCTTCTGCCTCAGAAACCTGCTCATCCATATCGCTATGCTGCTCTGTGTCCTCTGCCTCATTTTCATCCAAGATATAATCCAGTATTTGGCTTCCTGCAAATCTTCTCACTCTTGCATGCTGCATATTGGAGATGATTACTCTGCAAGTCAGCAACTCTGAAATGTATTGGTCCTATGTTTCTTTAGCAGACAAGCAGGCAAAGAGATGGGCCCCTCCCTAACTACAGCTCACAGGGCTGAGAGGTGATTGGCTGTCAGTGTTACTAAGCAGAGAGAGGGTTTAGGACTTATTAGTGTCCTATAATCCTATATTATAACTGGGTCAGAATTGACCCTAACACCATAAACGTCTTAGTTTTCACCACAGTATTTTATAATTTAGTGAAAAGGATTATTTTTCTATTACATGGTTTAAATAGAGGTTCCTGACAAAGTCAAAAAATCTTGATGCAATAAACAAATTTATGTGATACTTATAGACATTCAAAACCTGAAAACGGGTCGGTTCTGACCCTAACATAAGAGGAGGGTTAAAATATTTATGGATCTCTTCCCAGAAGCCATGAATAATCGGACACTGCCAAACCATGTGTATAAGACAACCGTTTTCATGTCCACATCTTGTACAATGAGGGTTCGGCAATTTACCCATTTTAAATAGTCTCACAGGAGTATAATAAATCCTTTGAAGCCATTTAACTTGAATCAACTGATCCCTAGCACTTACCACTGTAGATCTCCATGTACAGCTAGATTCTTTAACATGAACATCTTCCAAACCTTCAATGTCCCTTTTCCACCTAACAAATGCCCTGTCTAGGGGGGAGTCCTGCAACGCCATCAACGACGCATACAGGGTCGACACTGGTTTGACCAACGGAACCCTCCTAATCGCTGCCTCAACTGTACCACACTCCAGCTTTAAAGGTTCTCTACCAAACGGAGCCTGACAGGCATGCCTGAGTTGAAGATATCTGTACAAACAACGCTGGGGAAAATTAAATTCCTGTTTCAAACTATTAAAGGTTCTAAATAGGCCCTTATCATATAGTTGGGTAAGGTAGCGCACCCCCCTCTGAGGCCAAAATTCTAACTCCAGTAATGAGAACAGCTCCGGAAGCACTCTTTTTCTCCACAAAGGCAAATATGGCGACCAAGTAGTATCCTTCTCATCAGGGTTACATTTCTGACCCCATTTGACCCACATCTGTACTGCAGCAGCCATCGATTGGGTGTAGTGTACTGTAGACCTAGCCCCCCTCCTATATGCCAAGTTCGTAAGTGCCTCATAGGACCCCAATAAAGCTGCCTCCAACACTACCGCCGGGTTACCTGAGTCAGCCCGTACCCACCACGCCACATAGCTCAGCTGCACCGCGACGTAGTACATGTACAGGTTTGGCAAGGCAAGACCCCCCCGCAGGTAAGACGCCTGGAGGGTGGATCTCGCTATTCTGGGAGAAGACTTATTCCATAGAAAGGGAGCGATTATTCTATCCAAAGTAGCAAAATGTCTCTTGGGGAGTAACACTGGGGCAGCCCTATATAAGTATAGCAATTTTGGGAGAAGAATCATTTTTACCACATTGATACGCCCAACCAGAGTTAAAGGAAGGTTTTCCCAAGCCTCTAGCTTTCGAGTAATCGATTGCATTGTAGGAGCAACATTCAAATCATAAAATTTTGCCACTTCTTTATGAACAATAATCCCCAAATATGTAAATTGCTCCACAATCTGAAGCTTATTGTTTACCGAAATGCGAGCTGGGTCAACATCATAAACCAGACATAGACTAGACTTAGCCCAGTTCACACGGAGACCCGAGAAACCCCCAAATTGATCAACAACACCTAAAAGGGTATCCAAGGATTTCCCTGAATCTGCTAGGTAAACCAGCATGTCATCAGCATATAATGAAAGCTTTTCTGATATTCCAGCTATTTCCCAGCCTTCTATACCTGAATTAGAGGATATGAGTATCGACAAAGGTTCCATAATTAATGCAAACAACAGGGGGGAGAGGGCAGCCCTGTCTAGTGCCTCTACCCAAGGGGAAGGAGTCCGATGTGTACCCATTCACCCTGACTCTCGCCGAAGGGGATCTATAAAGCATTTGTAACCAGCACAAAAATTTCTCCGGAAAGCCCATTTGAGTCAGCACTGCCCACATAAACTCCCATTCTACTGAATCAAATGCTTTTTCATTGTCTAAGGACGCAAGAGCCCTCATACCTCTGTTATCATGTTTGACCTGAAGATTAGTGAACAATCGCCTTAAATTAATATCTGTGGTTTTCCCTGGCATAAAACCCGATTGATCTACCCCAACCAAGGAGAGAATTACCCCCCGCAATCTTAACGCCAGTACCTTCGCAAAGATTTTGACGTCAAGATTCAGAAGTGAGATAGGTCGATAAGAGCTACACTGGTCAGATGGTTTCCCCGACTTGTGAATCACTACTATCGTTGCCTCCAGAAAGGACGGTGGCAACAAACCACTTTCCAGCGCATACCTCAACAGCTTCCCAAATCTACTAACCAGGTCTTTAGAAAACCGCTTATACCATTCAGCAGGAAATCCATCGGGTCCCGGGGTTTTCTTGGTTGCTAAGGAACTAATGGCCGTTTCAATCTCCAGGTCAGATATGTCTGCCGCCAGGGCTCCCCTGTCATCTCTGTCCAAAGAAGGAATATTAATACCTGCTAAGAAATTGACAATTTCCTCCGAAGTACACGTGATCTTGGGGGCATACAATGTCTCATAATAGGAGGCAAACTGTCGGCAGACATCTCTAGGCTCCCTCAATAAGATCCCTTGGTCATTCAGAACTCCCGCCACCACCGTTTGCTGTGTCTCAGATCTAGTCAAGTACGCCAAGGCCCTGCCACACTTATCACCATCTGAAAAAATAGTTTGCCTCTGATTTGAAAGTTTCTTCTCAGTATATTCAGTTAAATGCAAAGTAAACCTGCGCTGCGCCTCAAGCCACAGAGTCTGCTTCTCAGGGCACGGATCTAGTACAAATAACCTCTCTTTATCAGCTAGTTCCGTCTCTAGTTTTATCCGTTTGATATTCAGTTCCTTTCTATGAGTTGCAATAGCAGCAATCAATGCCCCTCTCATTACTGATTTGAAAGCATCCCATTCTACCAGAGGATTCGTAGACCCTTCATTTTCTGCCCAGTAGTTCCCCATTGCATCTAGACTCTCGCTCACCACAGGTAATACCTCGAGCCACATAGGGTTTAACCGCCACTGCTTATCAGTCGAAGCCAGCGGCTGTGACAGTATCAGAAGGAGGGGGGCATGGTCTGAAACTCCTCTCGGTAGATAATCACTGGACTTGATATATGGGGATAAATCCCTGCTGACAAAGGCCATATCTATACGAGAGAGTGAGCCAGTAGAAGCTGAATAGCAAGAGAATTGCGCATCTGTGGGGTGAAAATAGCGCCACGTCTCTACTAAATCCTAAGTATTAGCCCAATGTGATAGGACATTGTTGTGTGAGGCCTGGGGAACCCTTCTGTCCCGTATAGGATCTAAAGTGGCATTATAGTCACCCATAATAATATAAGGCATTGCTGGAAATCCTGCTATTTTAGCTGTAATTAAGTCTAGGACCTCTCTGCGGAATGGCGGAGGAATATATAGTCCCACAAATAGGTACTGCAGGCCTCTGACACAAGCATGTAAAATCACATACCTACCATAAGGGTCCAGCTGTACAGATAGTATTTGAAACGGAAGACTTTTAGCAATTAAAATAGACACACCTCTAACGTGGTTTGAGTAAACCGCATGATATGTGGGGCCTATCCATGGGCGCCGCAAAGCTAGCACTTTCTGGCCCTGCAGGTGCGTTTCTTGCAATAACATTATGTCAGGGTTATACCTCTTCAGATAATTGAACACTAAAGACCGTTTAATCTTATCATTCAGACCCCGAACATTCCACGAAAGTAGCTTAATTACCGCCATTTATTCTTCCAAAGATAACCTCTCCATAGTTTCCGACCAATGAAGGCACATTCACGCACACACACAATCCACATCAAAGAACCCCTCAACAGAGAAACCCTCTCCAACCCACCCGCTCCCACCCTCCCTAACCCACCCATTCCCACCCTCCCTAACCCACCCGCTCCCACCCTCCCTAACCCACCCGCTCCCACCCTCCCTAACCCACCTTGCCCAAACCTTCCTAACATGGTTGAGCCTGACACCCCAAACTAGCAACTCCTGGGTACGATAACCTACCCTAACTCATTAGAACATATATACCATATAGGTACGTTGGTGATAGGAAGCAAGTATATACGTCTACCCACAACAGTGCATAGTCATACAGGGTGCTGCCACCCAGCATACCAATATGGGGTTAAACATCTGATCAATAGACAAAGTCAAAGAACAGGGAATCTAACAGGAGTAATAATGGTGCATTTAAACCAGATACTCCCCCCCTCCCCCAACCATCTTGTCAGCAAAACAATTTAACATTTAATCAAGTATTATTTGCTCCAACTGCCATCACTATAGTATAAACCATCAGCGGTGAGGCCTTGCATTTAGATTTCTCTCAATCCATTCAGTAGCCTCTTCAGGAGTACTAAAAAAACAGACTGTTTCACCATCCTGCACCCTCAGGCGAGAAGGGTAGATCATGGCATATTTCACATTTTTGTCCCTCAGCCGCGCTCGGACCTCAGTAAACTGCTTCCTTTTCTTCTGGACCTCTGCAGTAAAGTCCGGGTAAAAGGACAAACGGACATTCTCATAGCTGACATTCCCCTTCTGTCGAGCAGCAAGCAAAATAGCGTCTCTGTCCCTGTAGTTCAGGATCTTCATGATGAAAGGTCTAGCAGGGGATCCCGGCGGTAAGGGCCTGGTTGGAATCCGATGCGCCCTTTCTATAACAAAGCAACTGGAAAGTGAGATGGGATGTAACACTTCTTTTATGAGCTGTTCCGCAAAAATTTCTGGGGTAGACCCTTCTGCTCGCTCCGGTAAGCCCAGGATACGGACGTTGTTACGTCTATTGCGGTTCTCAGCGTCCTCCGCCCTGGCTTGCAGCAGCTGTACCTGTTGCAGCAGCTGCCTGGTGTCATTTCCAGCTGCTCTGGACGCATCTTCCACTTCACTCACTCTTTGCTCCACTGCAGATGTTCTTTCACGTATTTTGTCAAAATCGTGTCGCAAACAGCTAAGGTCAGACTGTAGATGGTCTATCTTTGATGTAAGAGCAGCTTGACAGGCAGCTATAGCTTTCATAATTTGAGAGGCTTCAGCAGAGGCACCAGGGACAGGAGACCCCTCACTTTCCTGCTCAGTCTGACTCATGGCGTCCATGAATCGTTTAACAGATGATGGAGCCACAGAAGAAGTTTTGCGGCCCATAGAAATAGTCCACAGACACTTTAAAGACCTGCTGGGGTTTGTCACTCATGCAGCAAAGCAAGATGAGGCTTTATTAAATTCAGCAAGTCCTGCCACTCAGCCAAGTAGACTGCCAGATATCTTTACATTCCTCAGGGGGGAGGGGGATAAGTACACCAGCACCACCACTAAACTTTCATGTAAACTGCGGTGAACTCTGCAGCTTTCATACATAAGGGCTCCTAAGAGGATTACCACTGCAGGACTTCAGGATAACAGTGGAAGTAGGGAGATACAGAGCGTTTCGCCGATCCACTCCGTTTGCTGGGGCAGAGCGCCGCTGCACATACACTTAACGGCAAGATGGCGCCCACCGCGCGGCTTCTTCCCGCCTCGGTCTTCGGCTCAAGACTCCAGCAGGTATCGGCAGCAGTCCAAGGTAAGTTGTTAGCAACTTTCAGCAAGCCGTACCTGCGCTGTGTACCTTGTGGCGGATCGTGTCCCGGCCTCACTCCACACTCTTCTCAGTTTGCGTCCCTCTGCTCCTCTCCCTCAATCCGTCGGCATCCACAGCGCCACAGCCAAAACTCAGCAATCCAGCATTGGGCAGAGTGTCCCCAAGTATGAAGGGGTCCAACATATAGTGAATGCGCTCAAAAAACCCCGATTATGCCAGGTGTATAAAGGATATTTCACAGGATTTTGTAGGAGCACTGCAATCCTGCTTCCTCACTCCATGCTGGCTCGGCCACGCCCCCCACTCGGCCACGCCCCCCACTCGGCCACGCCCCCTATAATGTGTAATTGTGATTAATAATCAGGAGCAGAGTCTTATGGACCGGGCAAGGGCAGAAATGTCTCACCCTAATTTGCCCCCTAGACTGCTCAGCCCAGGGCGACCCCCTGATGGTGGAGGTTCCCTGTCCCCGAACCTATTACTATCCAGTCCCTGTTAATCCCTAATCAAGGGAACCCTAACAAGGGAAAGATAACTACGTAGAGGTTATCAGCGGTTGTCCCAGAAGAGGTGGGTACCGCCGAAGCCCTTCCGATCCACATAAAGGAGTGTCAGTGGTTATCCCAAGGATTGGGTGCCACTGAGACTCTAATAATATAGAATAAACGAGACCCCAACGTGTTTCGCCTAGAACTCGCTAGGCTCATCAGGGGGTGATCTCAATATAGTCAAGGATAGACAAGGCTGATATAAAAAATATGATACTTAGCTCCTAAGCCAGATACACATGGTTTTGCAGATTACCCAGAGTAGGGCTGTCCTATTGTAGGTACCTAGGAGAGTATGTAGGCTCAATTAGTATAAGGCCGGCATCTATATTTATACTATGTCAGCATACATCCATCAAGCAACAGAAAAAACAAACAAACCAGGGTCTACTTCATGAGGACAAAGGATAAAGTCCCAGCAAAAAACCAAGTAGCTTGGGCTAAGTTTGAAAGGCCACTGTTGCGGTATTTATCCTGTAAGATGCGCCTGCCCAGGGTGGACTTCCGGACGCCAGAAGACATGCTTCCGGCGTTTGGAACGCACCCTGGAACGCATGCCTACCTCCCTGGGTCATTTCCGGTGACGTGGAATGCACCGGATGGAACGCACCAGACATCTAGATGGATGCCGAGCCCAGAGCCCGGAAGTTCCTTCGCGTCACTTCCGGATTCAGGCTGGAACGCATCTTGAGACGCAAATATGAGGTCAAAGTTGCTCGGGAGGCATGTTCTGCACAAAAAATGATCTAACAGCATGGGTATATTGGCGAGAGGATTCGCCCATACTTTCCATGTTGTTTCTTACAAAATAAATCCGCAACTGCAGAAGGGGCCAAAAAAAGTATAAGGGACTGACAGATGTCTCCCATGATTTTTAAAGGGGATATGCAGAAGATGATAATATATAGTTTGATCCCTCCCCCTGATAGTATAGGAGAGGAAAAGAGGCACCAAATTATAACAAGAGATAGGGTGAACTAATATATTGTTCACCAGTTAAAGGATGCTTCTCGCATCAATCAAAGAGCCAGTTAAAGGGCCATATACCCACAAATATCACTAGAGGGAGGATATATATTTAAAGGACCAGGAATTTGAATAACCAGGTTTTCAGATGAAACAAGTGAAGTTTAATCTTTCGTTGAGCCCGAGGGGGGACTGGGACTGGAATCTATAGATCCAAGCAGTTTATTTCTTAAGGATCTTCCTGTCCGAGTCACCCCTCCTTTCAGGAAGGGGGACCACCTCCAGGACTGAGAACCGTGCGGAATCTAAATCGCCCATGTGGCAGTTATTAAAATGTTGAGCTATGGGTGTATCTTTTCGTTTGATATCATTGATATGTTCGCAAATCCTTCTTCTAAGTTCTCTTTTCGTTTTCCCTATGTAATCGAAGGGGCATGTACATTGACAAATATATACTACACCCTTTGTCTTACAGTTCGCAAAGTCCCGGATGGAAAAAGGACGTTGTGTGACGGAACAAGTGACCGTCTTCGAGATGTTAATATACTTGCAGGCTTTGCAGGATCCGCGTTTAAAAACACCCAGGGGCTTCCGATCTAGCCAAGTACCCTCTTTTTTGGGACCCTCGTAGTGGCTGTGAACCATTCGATCCCGCAAGCTCCTACCTTTACGGTACGTAACTCGGGGATATTCCTTGATTACTTGTACAAGGTCCGGGTCCATCAGGAGTATTGGCCAGTACGTTCTCAGAATAGAGGTCACCTCCCTGTTACCAGAGTCAAAGGTGGAGATCAGACGTATCAGACCCTCGTCTGTCTTGTCTCTAGACCTTGGTATCAGTAGGTCTTCTCTCTTCCTAGACTCAGAAAATTGAAACGACTCCTTCAGAAGGTTCAAAGGGTAGCCTCTCTGTGTGAGTCTTTTTTTCAATTTGTTAGATTCCGAGTAAAATTTCCCCCCCGAAGAACAGTTCCTGCGAAGCCGCAGATACTGCCCCCTGGGTCATGCCCCTCTTCACGGCCGTAGGGTGGTGACTGTCCCAGTGAAGGATACTGTTGGTGGCTGTTGGTTTCCTATGTACCGACGTACTGAGGGTCCCCTCAGTTTTCCTCACCACCACGTCAAGAAATGTAATTTGTTCGGTCTGGGTTTCAAAGGTAAAGCTCAGACCGATGTCATTTTGATTTAAGATATTGATGAATTCGTGAAAAGCAGGCACAGTGCCCTCCCAGATCAGAAAGACATCGTCGATGTACCGAGTCCAAAAGGTGATGTTGTCATTCCACCATCGATGCTGATCTGGGAAGACGTACTTATCCTCCCACCAGCCCAGGAGGAGATTGGCGTAAGTTGGCGCACAGGAGTTCCCCATCGCCGTCCCCCTGAGCTGGTGGTAGAAAGAACCGTTAAACAGGAAATAATTATGTGTTAGGATGTATTCCAAAAGGCGTAAAATAAAGTCATTATGAGGGTGAAACTGAGAGATTTAGGCTCCAATTCCTCCAATTCCTCTATACACTGTGTTTTAAATATTGCCGTTGAATATTGGAGCGATGTTGATTTAATCGCTCCCTTACTGTCTGGGTTGTACGGCCAATGTACTGGAGGTCACAAAGGCATTCCAACATAGAAAATTGCATTCTTTGTGGTGCAATTCATATGATATTTTACTTTAATGGATTCACCAGTATTTTGAATAGTAATGGTGTCGACATTGTTGGAAATACTAAGGCAAAACATACATCATTTAGATCTGCAGCGAAAAGACCCTTTTGTTGGAGGGTTGGGGTCTTTGTTTGGAACCTTAGTGTCTGCTGCAGTGAGTTTAGGGCAGGAAGGGGCTACCATACTTTTTAAAGTTTGTGCTCATCTAAAAGTGATCATGGGTTTGGTAGAAAAGGTTTTGCCTATCACAGGATCATGGTGGAGGATGGGCCAATATTTCTGAAGAGTCGATCTGATTTGGCCATGAAAAGCATTATATCTGGTAAAAAAGTTAAGTTGAAAGTTTGATGGTTCTGTTTTGGTTGTTACTGTACGTAGCTTTAGGCACTCTGCCTGGCTCTCATTAAGGATTTTTGTTCTAGAGTCTTGAATAAGATTTTTTGGGTAACCCTTTTCTTAAACCTCCTCTATAATACTTCCAATTGACTGATTAGATTATCATCAGAACAGTTTTTGTACTCGCTTCATCTGTCCGTATGGAATATTTTTCTTCCATTTATGGAAGCGGCAGCTGGAGAAGTCTAAATAACTATTAGCATCCACTTCTTTAAAGTGGGTGCTTGTTACAATGCTGTTCCCCTGGGCTTGGAGGCGGAGGTCTAAAAATACCACAGTGTTTGGGTCTGACTGGGCCGTGAAGGACAGTTTCCAACTATTTTGATTTAGTTCCTGGATAAAATCTAATAGGGAAGAAGACCCATCCTTCCAAATTATAATAATGTTGTCTATGAATCTTTTATAGAAGACTATGCTTTTGTGGTTGAGGAGGCCTACCTTACTCTCAAATGCCCCCATAAATAAATTTGCGTAAGAGGGGGAAAATTTGGTGCCCATCGTCGTGCCACATTTCTGTAAGTAAAATTCACCTTTATAGTTAAAGTAGTTGTGTGTGTATGAAGTTAATAGAGTCTAGGATGAAAGCCTTCTGGTCGGTGGAAGGAACAAATCTTCATTGATGAATACTTTCACTGCCTGAATACCCAGGTGATGTTGTATATTGCTGTATAGGGCCGACACATCTAGTGTGGCCCACAGCATACCTGGTTCCCAGCATAGCTCTTGAATAAGTGTTATTAAATGACTGGAGTCCCTTAAGTAGGACGGTAAAGGTTGCACGTATCTCTGTAGTGTTTGATCTATATACGCCGATAAATTTGAAGTGAGTGAGTCGACTCCCGAAATAATTGGTCGTCCCGGGGGGTTAATTAGGGTTTTATGTATTTTCGGCAGAAAATAAAAATAGGGTATGGAGGGGAAGGCGATCCTTAGGAATTGGTTCTCTCTTTTAGTCAAGATATTTTCTGCAACACCCCTATCAAATAATAGTACCAGGGCTTTTTTTAAAAAGTCACTAGGATCACCTGGTAACTCGATATAGTATGCCTCATCCGATAGAATTCTTAGGGCTTCTTTATCATACGCGCTTGTATCCAAGACCATTAATTGCTTAAAGTATTTATGGACCTGCCAGTGCACTATTGTCTTCATACTCTGCTCCTGATGAAGGGGGTTTGACACCCCGAAACGCGTTGAGCTTATTGAATAAAGAACTACCTTGTTGTATCCTGTGAGTCCACCGGGTCATCTGTTTGGAGGACACCAAGGAGTTAAAATCTACGTGCGAACTCGGCGAGGGAGGGTACGGCGACAAGTGTCTTATGCTTATCTTGCGCCCCCCTCCCTGGTGAAGGGAGTAGTCATCGCAGTGTGTACACATGGACACACTTTTGATTTTATTTGACTAATCCATGTGAGATATTTTATTTATAAGATATTTTAATATATTTGTATATGTAATCCTACTTTTGACAGCACTTGGTTATTTCGCATCTATCACTTTATAATAGGTGTTTATTAATTGGTGAACAATTGGTGCTTAACAACCGTCTATTTTCATAACTTGGGAACTCTGAGGCCTCTAATTCACCATCGGGAGCTCTCTATCTGATAGATTTACTTCCTATATAGCAATCATACCTTTGATAATTCTTCTTGGCGCTCCACCACCTTCCTTTTTCCTCTTTCCGAATGTATTTTGTACACTACGGTCTGCTTCTCAGACCGCTGTTTGGTGTGAAGCAGCCCCACTTACGTATTTCCCTGACCTCTCAGTTCATTTAAAATACCCAGGCATCCTTTGGCGCCCCTCCCTGCTTTGCTCACCCCCCTCCTTTTTTCTTTATATCACTTTGGCTAAGAGCAAGTTTTAGTCGACCAGCAGTCTCGTTACCACTGGGGGGACGGGACATTATTATTGCTGGAAGCCACTGGGGGGACGGGACATTATTATTGCTGGAAGCCACTGTGGGGGGGGGGAGCATTATTAATGCTGGAAGCCACTGTGGGGGGGGAGCATTATTAATGCTGGAAGCCACTGTGGGGGGGGAGCATTATTAATGCTGGAAGCCACTGTGGGGGGGAGCATTATTAGTACTGGAAGCCACTGGAGGGACGGGACATTATTATTGCTGGAAGCCACTGGGAGGACGGGACATTATTATTGCTGGAAGCCACTGGTGGGACGGGACATTATTATTGCTGGAAGCCACTGGGGGATGGGACATTATTATTGCTGGAAGCCACTGGGGGGACGGGACATTATTATTGCTGGAAGCCACTGGTGGGACGGGACATTATTATTGCTGGAAGCCACTGTGGGGGGGGGGAGCATTATTAATGCTGGAAGCCACTGTGGGGGGGGAGCATTATTAATGCTGGAAGCCACTGTGGGGGGGGAGCATTATTAATGCTGGAAGCCACTGTGGGGGGGAGCATTATTAGTACTGGAAGCCACTGGAGGGACGGGACATTATTATTGCTGGAAGCCACTGGTGGGACGGGACATTATTATTGCTGGAAGCCACTGGTGGGACGGGACATTATTATTGCTGGAAGCCACTGGGGGATGGGACATTATTATTGCTGGAAGCCACTGGGGGGACGGGACATTATTATTGCTGGAAGCCACTGGTGGGACGGGACATTATTATTGCTGGAAACCACTGGGGGGACGGGACATTATTATTGCTGGAAGCCACTGGGGGGACGGGACATTATTATTGCTGGAAACCACTGGGGGGACGGGACATTATTATTGCTGGAAACCACTGGGGGGATGGGACATTATTAATACTAGAAGCCACTGGGGGGATGGGACATTATTATTGCTGGAAGCCACTGGGGGGACGGGACATTATTAGAGTTGAGCGGACACCTGGATGTTCGGGTTCGACAAGTTCAGCCGAAATTGAAAAAAAGTTCGGTTTCGGGCCCGAACTTGACCCCGAACCCCATTGAAGTCAATGGGGACCCAAACTTTTGGGCACTAAAATGGCTCTAAAATAGTCCTGGAAAGGGCTAGAGGTCTGCAAAAGGTATCAAAATGTGCGTAAGAGAATGGCAAGTGCTCTGCAAACAAATGTGTATAGGGAAATGACTTAAAATAACATAAAATACAGAAAAATTTAAAATAACAATCTGGATCTAGGAGTAGGAGGTTGAGGACGTGGTGGATGGGTGGATGTGGCGGTGTAGGTTGACGTGGCGGTGTAGGTGGAAGCGGCGGTGAAGGAGGAATAGGTAGCCAACACTGATTTGTGTTATTTTTTATTTTTAAATTGGGGTATCCCCCAAAATATTGGGACATATTACAAAATAAAACAAAGAATAAGTGCACTTGAGTACAAGAATGGATGGTTGAGGCTGGTATAAATGTCTATTCTGCACAAGGTACGGACAAGTCCTGTGGGATCCAGGCCTGGTTCATTATAATAAACGTAAGCTTGTCCACATTGGCTGCGGCCTGTGATAATGCTCTCTGCCGTGCTAAACACACGTTCACACTATACACTGGCTGCAGGACAAGTCAGCACCTCCAAGGCTGACAAAGCTTCTCCACATGTCGGCCATGCTAACCCTGCCTTCTCAGGTTCTGGCGGTGCCCCAGCTGCGTTGGCGACCTCTTCCTCCTCCTCTGCCTTCGCCTTGTGCTTCCACTGTGCCCCCGCTGTCAGGTGGGAATGCCATCAGCAGCGTGCGCTTGTAGTCGCGCATCTTCCGATCAGTAACAGATGTTTTCACTAAATGTAGTTCCCTGTCAGCAATGCAGAGCAGGGGTTCATTCACTGCAAAAGGGGGTTCATGTCACCCAGCAATAGAACAGAGGATTTTGAGAGATTTAGGCCCCTGTCACCCAGGCACAGCAGGGGTTTGTATACGCCAGAAATGGTAAAATGTCACCCGACAATTGAAAATAAGAATTTTTTCAATTTAGGGCACAAAAATTGGCACTTTTTTTTAAATTAAAATGGCTATAAAATAGTCCTTGAAAAGGCTAGAGGGATGTAAAAGGCAGTAAAATGTGCTTAAGAGCATGGCAACTGCTCTGCAAACAAATGTGGAGAGGGAAATGACTTAAAATGAAATAAAATAACTAAAAATTACAAATTATTAACCTGCAACTCAGAGAAGGAGGTGGATATGGAGTCGGAGGTTGAGGAGTCGGTGAATGTGGTGTTGTAGGTGGAGGCAGCAATGGAGGAGGAGGAGGCAGCCAACAATGTTTATTTTTATTTTCTATTGAGGTAGGTAGCCCCCAAAATATTGTGACAAATAAAAAAAAAGAAAACAAAGAATCATTGCACTTGACTTGAGTACAAGAATGTATGTTTGATGGTGGTATACATGTCTATTCTGCACTAGGTACGGACAAGTCCTGAGGGATCCATGCCTGGTTCATTTTAATGACTGTGAGCTTGTCCACATTGGCTGTGGACAGGCGGCTGCGTCTGTCTGTAATGACGCCTCCTGCTGAATACATGTTCAGACAATACACCGGCCGCAGGGCAGTCCAGCACCTCCAAGGCGTAAAGGGCACGCTCAGGCCATGTGGACAATCTGGAGACCCAGAAGTTGAATGGGGCAGAACCATCAGTCAGTACGTGTAGTCGTGTGCACAGGTACTGTTCCACCATGTTGTTCAAATGCTGCCTCCTGCTAACACGCTCCATATCAGCAGTTGGGGCCGGTTGTACCGGCGAGGTGACAAAGCTTTTTCACATGTCGGCCATGCTAACCCTGCCTTCTGAGGTGCTGGCGCTGATACAGCTGCGTTGGTGACCTCTTCCTCCTCCCCTTCCTTCGCCTTGTGCTTCCACTTGTACCCCGTCGTCAGTCGGGAATGCTCTCAGGAGCGCGTCTACCAGCGTGCGCTTGTACTCGCGCATCTTCCTATCACGCTCCAGTGAGGGAATTAAGGACGGCACATTGTTTTTGTACCGGGGATCCAGCAGGGTAACCACCCAGTAGTCCGCACACGTTAAAATGTGGGCAACTCTGCAGTCGTTGCGCAGGCACTGCAGCATGTAGTCGCTCATGTGTGCCAGGCTGCCCAGAGGTAAGGACAAGCTGTCCTCTGTGGGAGGCGTATCGTCTGCGTCCTCCGTATCCCCCCAGCCACGCACCAGTGATGGGCCCGAGCTGCGTTGGATGCCACCCCGCTGTGAACATGCTTCATCACCATCCTCCTCCTCATCCTCGTCCTCCTCGTCCTCCAGTAGTGGGCCCTGGCTGGCCAAATTTGTACCTGGCCTCTGCTGTTGCAAAAATCCTCTTTCTGAGCCACTTCTAAAAGACTGGCCTGAAAGTGTTAGAGATGACCCCTCTTCCTCCTCCTCGTCCTGGGCCACATCCTCTTCCATCATCGCACTAAGTGTTTTCTCAAGGAGACATAGAAGTGGTATTGTAACGCTGATAACGGCGTCATCGCCACTGGCCATGTTGGTGGAGTACTCGAAACAGGGCAACAGGGCACACAGGTCTCGCATGGAGGCCCAGTCATTGGTGGTGAAGTGGTGCTGTTCCGCAGAGCAACTGACCCGTGCGTGCTGCAGCTGAAACTCCACTATGGCCTGCTGCTGCTCGCACAGTCTGTCCAGCATATGCAAGGTGGAGTTTCACCTGGTGGGCACATCGCATATGAGGCGGTGAGCGGGAAGGCAGCAGCAGAAGAGGGAGCAGGAGGGGCCTGAGCCCTTTCTTGGTTTTGAAGGTGCTTACTCCACTGCAGCCCATGTCTCGCATGTAGATGCCTGGTCATGCAGGTTATGCTAAGGTTCAGAACTTTAATGCCTCGTATCAGGCTCTGATGGCACAGCGTGCAAACCACTCAGGTTTTGTCGCCAGCACATTGTGTGAAGAAGTGCCATGCCAGGGAACTCCTTGAAGCTGCCTTTGGGGTGCTCGGTCCCTGGTGACGGTGGCCAGTAGCAGACTAACTGTTTTGGCGACGGTTGCTCTGCTTTTGCACCCTGCTCCCGCTTTTGCTACACTGTTGGCTCGGTCTCACCACTGCCTCTTCCTCCGAACTGTGAAAGTCAGTGGCACGACCTTCATTCCATGTGGGGTCTAGGAACTCATCGTCCCCTGCATCGTCTTCCACCCAGTCTTGACCCCTGACCTCCTGTTCAGTCTGCACACTGCAGAAAGACGCAGCAGTTGGCACCTGTGTTTCGTCATCATCATTGACGTGCTGAGGTGGTATTCCCATGTCCTCATCAGGAAACATAAGTGGTTGTGCGTCAGTGCATTCTATGTCTTCCACCCCTGGGGAAGGGCTAGGTGGATGCCCTTGGGAAACCCTGCCAGCAGAGTCTTCAAACAGCATAAGAGACTGCTGCATGACTTGAGGCTCAGACAGTTTCCCTGATATACATGGGGGTGATGTGACAGACTGATGGGCATGGGTTTGAGGCGTCACCTGTTCGCTTTCTGCAGAAGACTGGGTGGGAGATAATGTGAACCTGCTGGATCCACTGTCGGCCACCCAATCGACAAGCGCCTGTACTTGCTCAGGCCTTACCATCCTTAGAATGGCATTAGGCCTGATCAAATATTGCTGTGGATTCTGGTGGCTACTGGGACCTGAGGTAGTAGGTTCAGTAGGACGTGTGGCTGTGGCAGAACGGCCACGTCCTTTCCCTGCACCAGAGGGTCCTCTAACACCACCACGACCATGTCCACGTCCGCGTCCCTTATTAGATGTTTGCCTCATATTTAGCGTTCACAAAGCAAAGTAAAAAGTGGTTAAGTATGTTAAAAATAATTAACCGCCAATATAAACCCTGATGTAGGGTATTGCACACAATTTTTTTTTTTTTAAACTCTATATGACAGTGGTATTTGTGGCCTAAATGTGACAGTCACTTATGCACGTCTTATCCCAGATGTGCAGTATATCAGAGGGTTTTTTCACCCCAGTAAGAAAAAGCTGTATTTCTGGTCTAAAATGAACAGTCCCTTATGCTTGTCTAATCCCAGATGTGCAGTATATGAAACAGAGGGGTTTGTTTCACCCAGTATGCCAAAGCCGTATTTCTGGCCTAAATGTGACACTCACTTATGCACCTTTAATACTAGATGTGCACTATATGAAACAGATGGGTTTTTTTTCACCCCAGTATGCCCCAGTATGAGAAAGCCGTATTTCTAGCCTAAATTGAACAGTCACTTATGCAGCGATAATCCTAGATGTGCACTATATGAAACAAAGGTTTTTTTTAACCCCAGTGTCTCAAAGCAGTATTTCTGGACTTGCAGACATGCAGATAGCCTATGCTGGTGCACTATCGTTGCATAAAATGGCTGCCGATCATGTATTGATATTGACTAACTGAAGAAAAAAAAGTTTGTTTTCAGCAGTAGTTGGCTCAGGGCAGGCTTAAAACAATTGTGCACTGCCCCAACAAAACACTTTTTCTGTAGATCGCTGAGTACATAAACCAGTTTGTGATAAGATTTCTCCCTGATCTCTCCCTCACAGCAGCTGCAGCCTCTCCCTACACTGATCCGAGCAGAGTGACGTGCGGCGCTACGTGACTCCAGCTTAAATAGAGTCCGGGTCACATGCTGCAGTTGGCCAATCACAGCCATGCCAATAGTAGGCATGGCTGTGATGGCCTCTTGGGGCAAGTAGTATGACGCTTGGTGATTGGCTGCTGTGCAGCCTTTCAAAAAGCGCCAAGAAAGAGCCAAACATCGAACCCGAACTTTTACGTAAATGTTCGGGTCCGGGTGCCGAAAAACCGAAGGTTCGGTACGAACCTGAACTTTACAGTTCGAGTTCGCTCTACTCTAGTTATAATGTAACAAGTTATTTCCACTCACATGTATTGTTAAGCTTGTAATGCTTTATATTAACACTATATATATTCACTTGCATGTATCATTGTGTTTATTTACTTATGTTTGTTTATAACCTTGTAACCAATAAACCTTTGTATTATTGTATAATGCAGAACTACATGGTATCATTAACGCCATCTCACGTCAAAAAGAACTTATTTATCTTCGGAAATCGTCGGACTCAGATGTGAATTGTATCAATTAGTTTGTCTGCAATACACCAGGTCATGATTTTAAGAATTTATGACAAATTTAAAAAAATAAAAATTTATGGTTAATTGTTTTTATGACCATAATTAATAATTCTTAATTTAATTATTACTTCCCGACAATGCATACCGCCATTTTGTGATACTTTATTAAACCAGTGTTTTGTACATGGACTATCTGCTGCGGAGGCGGCAGTGTTATATATGAAGAAAAGTTGAAGTTAATAAAGAAGTTATTTCCAGCATTTGTTGTGCTCTTTACACCTACTGTTTGCATAGAATGGTGCTAGATGAATTACAGAGTAATAGACAGTCTGGTTAGACTAAAAAGTCAGAGATATCAGAATTCTTCTAATGCCACAGTGCAAAAGGCACTTCATAGTGCGGCACCTGCCACAGCAGCCACCAGGCAGTATACAGGGTACAGAGGTCATGGAGTAACCCACCACTGAACACACTGCAGAACTCAAGATATTAATCAGCTTTTTCGTTCCTTTCAATCTTCTCATTCATCCAGGGACAGTGTCTTAATTTTGGAATTGATAGCTCCATGTTTGAATCCTGCTGTATCTCGATCTTTTCCTCGCTGAGGTCCGATGCAGAGGGTGAATCAAAGGACGATGAGAAGAGACATAAAAGACGTTCATCACAGGCAAATAAACCTAAATGTGAAACGGTTCACACTACAGAGCTCATGGAAGGTCTCAGATATACAACCAGATATCATCTCGTCCTCATGGTCAACTAGTGAGTAGTGTTGAGCGCGAATATTCGAATATCAAATTTTTTTAGCGAATATCGGCACATCGCTAATTCGCGAATATTTCGAATATAGTGCTATAAATTCGATATTTCGAATATTCATATTTTTTTTTTTATTGTTATTTTTTTTTCTTTCCCACTTCCCTAAAGTTGTTCTTACCTGTCCTTAGGATACCTGGCTTCCTGGCTGCTCCAGTCAGTGCCCGTTGCCGCTTCTGACGACTTCCGTGCTCATGGAGCATCCCCATCACCATGGGAACGTCTCCATACTAGAATGGACTGTCGGATTTGAGAATTACATTGAAATCGCAATTCGATTAATTCAAGTTATAATAATCGAATTTCGATTTCAACTTAGCACTTAGCACAATTCTAGCCTAATATGGAATATAGCAGTGCTAAGTTGTAATCGAAATTAGATTATTATAACTTGAATTAATCGAATTGCGATTTCAACTTGGACCTGGTTTAATATGGTTGGCTGGTAGAATTAGCGAATATGACGAATGTATTCGTCATATTCCTCAAAACGAAGATAACAAAGTATTCTACATCTTCGTTTTAGCTCCATATTCATCAACTTCGCTAATTCTAGCAATCAAATAGGAAGGTTGACTCTAGAGACAGCTGTGTTTAATTCGCTATGCGATTATATTACTTTGCTTTTTTTTTTCAATAAATAGAATCATTTTAATAATCAAGTATTTAACTATTATTTTTTTTTTTTAAAAAGCAAAGTAATATAATCGCATTGCGAATTAAACACAGCTGTCTCTATAGTCAACCTTCCTATTTGATTGCTAGAATTAGCAAAGTTGATGAATTTGGAGCTAAAACGAAGATGGAGAATACTTCGTTATCCTCGTTTTGAGGAATATGACGAATAAATTCGTCATATTCGTCATCTTCGCTAATTCTATATATCAAACGAATAGGAAAGTAGCCTTAAGTTAAAATCGCTATACGCTATTATTTAAATCGCATAATAATCGCGATAACTAGAATAATGACGAATATTCGCGAATTTCGTCAAAATCGAATATGGCACCTGCCGCTCATCACTACTAGTGAGAAGAAGGACACATTGCCAAAGTAAACAGGAAAGTAATAAAAGCAGAAGCATCACCTCCACCCACCATGTTGTGTAATGACTTATCTTATAAATCATAAACCTCTTCCAGTGAATTGTGACTCAGGGAAGAGGTGCATCCCCCAGCACCCAATAGAAAGCCAGACTCCCCGTGGACCAGCAACCACTCCAAGCTGAAGCCTTCACTGATACTCCAGAAGCCAGAACAAGAGCCAAGATGAGCGCGATCATGCTGTATGCTGTAGAAAACTTTACTGGGTCTTCTGAAAACTACGCAATTGACACGTCCGATTATAAGTCTGTCAGCAGCCGGCCTGAAGTCAGATCCCTTAGAGTTAATAGTGGAACCTGGATCGTGTAATCTGAGGCCAACTACAAAGGAATGTTATCTGAAAACTTAACTTTTAATAGTTAAGCCTAATATAATAGTCCCATAAACAATAATCAAGTTAAAACATGCATGCATCAGTGACCATGCAACACCAGATGGTGAAAGTACAGGCAGATGTAGGATGTTCACAAATACTATGAGGGCGAGTTAGAGAGATAGGGATATAAATCAAGAGGGAGACAGATGCTGGGTCTCTTCCCCTATATCTCCCTATATTCTAACTCTCACTCAAACCCTCTCTGTATGTCCCTGGGTGTCCCTTTTAAATTGCAGCCATGACTGCCCAGCTACGTCAGGGAAGAACACACAACATGGGTGCACACACATGCCGATCACGTGACCACTGGGAATCTCGCTCCATAACTCGCACATGTGTAATGACACGCGGGAGACGCCGCTCATCGCACTCACACTACCGGATGGATTCTCTGCTCAGCTGTAGGGAGGTTTTGATTGAAATACACAGCTGGGGTTGTTATGTTGAAATACTGTTTAATTATGTGACATTGTAACACGATTGGGTGAATATGTAGGGGGAGGGATTGACCTTTCAGAGGGACAACCCCTCAACCAATCCGGATTGAATGATGCACATATATATGGATTGAAGTTCACTTGTAAGGTTTCTTTACATTTGAGAGGTCTCTGAGGCCGGGACCTAACGTCACGAGCACCGCCGCCAGAACACGGACTAGTTGCTCCAGTAAGTGGTGCTGTCCTATTTCATTCTTTATGTTCATCGTGGGCCTGAGGACGTGAACACTGACCATGCAGTGAAGGATTATTGGCAGTTATATATTCACCCATGGATTCAACCGGCTACAAAAAAAATGGACTCACCGAATAGCTCTGTTTACTCAAGTGAACAAATCACACATATCCTGAGTGGCGAAGATGGGGAGGGAGCCTTCCTGAACAAACCAACTGCAGATCTGGTCAAGCGGAGGTTGATGAATGAGAGAAAACAGCTCATCAACACTGAATTGCATCTTTCAACTCTGAGAATACTATAAAGTTAACCGCATACCTCGAGGTCTGAGGACACATCTAAGGCCGATCCTGTTCCCTGATAATCAAGATTTCTTGAGTAAGTTCACAGAAATAGCAAACCGTTTTTCTATGAACATTATGTTGCTCAACATGGAGTTCTTTCAAAACGACATAGTCAATATTAATATGAGAATTAAGGAATATGAGGGTCAGCTGAAACTATTATTTAGTGACCAAGACATCCATAAATTTTGGAGCAAGTGAAATTGGACTTACATAAAGACACTAAGAGGCAAAAATGGTTTAGAGACCAGGAAGACTACGCCAAGGAAAATGTCTACAAAAGAACACAGATTGACAGTATGAAAGCCAAACCTCAGAAAAAACGTAGGACACAGAAACTGAGAAGACGACGCACGGATCTTACGGATACAGATTCCTCGATAGAACGTGGGGACGACACCGATTTCTTAGGAATAGGGACCCCAAGGGACTTAAAAGAACAAGAAGGGGAGGACGTAAACACCGTCATAACAGACAAAGAACCTATGAATGCACGTATGACACGTTCGACCAAACCACCCGTGGGAATCAGAACTCCTGCACCACAACAGGGGAAGAAGGGTGTACAAAGGAAGATACTATGAATGGGACTACACTCGTGGTAAATATTTCTTCCTATGATCTATCTGATGGGGAACTAATGGTATTAAATAAGGGGCTTTCTTTCTGTCCAACATCTGATGTTGATTGGTTCCAGAATGAGGTTGATCTGTTGAATTTTTTCAGACGTATTAAATTGAAGGTCTTTTTCGGCAGTCAGGAGCCCATGGATAGATTTCATCCAGGGGTTCCTGAGGAAGCTGAACACAGTATTTTGACTCTTGGGGGCTTGGGATTATATCTCAGAAGTGATTTTCAGCCTCCTGTCTACAACAAGGCAGTGGATACGTTTGTGTCCCTGGTCAGGTCGGACGTCATGAAAATGAAACAGCACATACATTACAGAGTTGACTCCAATCTGACCAGGGAGGAGAGAGACGCACTTGCCTCCCTGAGTCAACGTAAAGAGCTGACTATTAAAGCGGCGGACAAGGGAGGAGCAATAGTGGTTATGAATAGAGTTGAGCGAACACCTGGATGTTCGGGTTCGAGAAGTTCGGCCGAACTTCCCGGAAATGTTCGGGTTCGGGATCCGAACCCGACCCGAACTTCGTCCCGAACCAGAACCCCATTGAAGTCAATGGGGACCCGAACTTTTGGGCACTAAAAAGGCTGTAAAACAGCCCAGGAAAGAGCTAGAGGGCTGCAAAAGGCAGCAACATGTAGGTAAATCCCCTGCAAACAAATGTGGATAGGGAAATGAATTAAAATAAAAAAAAAAAAAAATAAAATGACCCAATATCAATTGGACAGAGGTCCCATAGCAGAGAATCTGGCTTCACGTCAGCAGAGAATCAGTCTCTTCATGCCATAGCAAAGAATCTGGCTTCATGTCAGCAGAGAATCAGTCTCTTCATGCCATAGCAGAGAATCAGGCTTCACGTCAGCCACCACTGGAACAGGCCACTGTCACACATTTAGGCCCAGGCACCCAGGCAGAGGAGAGAGGTCCCGTAACAGAGAATCTGGCCTTATGTCAGCGCAGAATCAGTCTTCATGTCATAGCAGAGAATCAGGCTTCACGTCACCCACCACTGGAACAGGCCACTGTCACACATTTAGGCCCAGGCACCCAGGCAGAGGAGAGAGGTCCCGTAACAGAGAATCTGGCCTTATGTCAGCGCAGAATCAGTCTTCATGTCATAGCAGAGAATCAGGCTTCACGTCACCCACCACTGGAACAGGCCACTGTCACACATTTAGGCCCAGGCACCCAGGCAGAGGAGAGAGGTCCCGTAACAGAGAATCTGGCCTTATGTCAGCGCAGAATCAGTCTTCATGTCATAGCAGAGAATCAGGCTTCACGTCACCCACCACTGGAACAGGCCACTGTCACACATTTAGGCCCAGGCACCCAGGCAGAGGAGAGAGGTCCCGTAACAGAGAATCTGGCCTTATGTCAGCGCAGAATCAGTCTTCATGTCATAGCAGAGAATCAGGCTTCACGTCACCCACCACTGGAACAGGCCACTGTCACACATTTAGGCCCAGGCACCCAGGCAGAGGAGAGAGGTCCCGTAAAAGAGAATCTGGCCTTATGTCAGCACAGAATCTGTCTTCATGTCATAGCAGAGAATCAGGCTTCCCGTCACCCACCACTGAAACAGGCCACTGTCACACATTTAGGCCCAGGCACCCAGGCAGAGGAGAGAGGTCCCGTAACAGAGAATCTGGCCTTATGTCAGCACAGAATCAGTCTTCATGTCATAGCAGAGAATCAGGCTTCACGTCACCCACCACTGGAACAGGCCACTGTCACACATTTAGGCCCAGGCACCCAGGCAGAGGAGAGAGGTCCCGTAACAGAGAATCTGGCCTTATGTCAGCACAGAATCTGTCTTCATGTCATAGCAGAGAATCAGGCTTCACGTCACCCACCACTGGAACAGGCCACTGTCACACATTTAGGCCCCGGCACCCAGGCAGAGGAGAGAGGTCCCGTAACAGAGAATCTGGCCTTATGTCAGCACAGAATCAGTCTTCATCTCATAGCAGAGAATCAGGCTTCACGTCACCCACCACTGGAACAGGCCACTGTCACACATTTAGGCCCAGGCACCCAGGCAGAGGAGAGAGGTCCCGTAACAGAGAATCTGGCCTTATGTCAGCACAGAATCTGTCTTCATGTCATAGCAGAGAATCAGGCTTCACGTCACCCACCACTGGAACAGGCCACTGTCACACATTTAGGCCCAGGCACCCAGGCAGAGGAGAGAGGTCCCGTAACAGAGAATCTGGCCTTATGTCAGCACAGAATCAGTCTTCATCTCATAGCAGAGAATCAGGCTTCACGTCACCCACCACTGGAACAGGCCACTGTCACACATTTAGGCACAGGCACCCAGGCAGAGGAGAGAGGTCCCGTAACAGAGAATCTGGCCTTATGTCAGCACAGAATCTGTCTTCATGTCATAGCAGAGAATCAGGCTTCACGTCACCCACCACTGGAACAGGCCACTGTCACACATTTAGGCCCGGCACCCAGGCAGAGGAGAGAGGTCCCGTATCAGAGAATCTGGCCTTATGTCAGCGCAGAATCAGTCTTCATGTTATAGCAGAGAATCAGGCTTCAGGTCACCCACCACTGGAACAGGCCACTGTCACACATTTAGGCCCAGGCACCCAGGCAGAGGAGAGAGGTCCCGTAACAGAGAATCTGGCCTTATGTCAGCACAGAATCTGTCTTCATGTCATAGCAGAGAATCAGGCTTCACGTCACCCACCACTGGAACAGGCCACTGTCACACATTTAGGCCCCGGCACCCAGGCAGAGGAGAGAAGCCCCGTAACAGAGAATCTGGCCTTATGTCAGCGCAGAATCAGTCTTCATGTCATAGCAGAGAATCAGGCTTCACTTCACCCACCACTGGAACAGGCCACTGTCACATATTTAGGCCCAGGCACCCAGGCAGAGGAGAGAGGTCCCGTAACAGAGAATCTGGCCTTATGTCAGCACAGAATCTGTCTTCATGTCATAGCAGAGAATCAGGCTTCACGTCACCCACCACTGGAACAGGCCATTGTCACACATTTAGGCCCAGGCACCCAGGCAGAGGAGAGAGGTCCCGTAACAGAGAATCTGGCCTTATGTCAGCACAGAATCTGTCTTCATGTCATAGCAGAGAATCAGGCTTCACGTCACCCACCACTGGAACAGGCCACTGTCACACATTTAGGCCCAGGCACCCAGGCAGAGGAGAGAGGTCGCGTAACAGAGAATCTGGCCTTATGTCAGCGCAGAATCTGTCTTCATGTCATAGCAGAGAATCAGGCTTCACGTCACCCACCACTGGAACAGGCCACTGTCACACATTTAGGCCCAGGCACCCAGGCAGAGGAGAGAGGTCCCGTAACAGAGAATCTGGCCTTATGTCAGCGCAGAATCTGTCTTCATGTCATAGCAGAGAATCAGGCTTCACGTCACCCACCACTGGAACAGGCCACTGTCACACATTTAGGCCCAGGCACCCAGGCAGAGGAGAGAGGTCCCGTAACAGAGAATCTGGCCTTATGTCAGCACAGAATCTGTATTCATGTCATAGCAGAGAATCAGGCTTCACGTCACCCACCACTGGAACAGGCCACTGTCACATATTTAGGCCCCGGCACCCAGACAGAGGAGAGAGGTCCCGTAACAGAGAATCTGGCCTTATGTCAGCACAGAATCAGTCTTCATGTCATAGCAGAGAATCAGGCTTCACGTCACCCACCACTGGAACAGGCCACTGTCACACTTTTAGGCCCAGGCACCCAGGCAGAGGAGAGCGGTCCCGTAACAGAGAATCTGGCCTTATGTCAGCGCAGAATCAGTCTTCATGTCATAGAAGAGAATCAGGCTTCACGTCACCCACCACTGAAACAGGCCACTGTCACACATTTAGGCCCAGGCACCCAGGCAGAGGTGAGAGGTCCCGTAACTTTATCGTCCCAGCACTCAGTGCGCATGCCCCACTGTGTCCTGCGGCCGCGCGGCTCACATGGCGTAATTGGCGATCATGTGACCTGCTGAACCCGGACACAGGTCAAAGCAGACACATGACTTCCGGCCGCACGTCTTAAAACGCCACCAGAGGTTCGCATACACAGCGCCTACACCATGCAGCTTTACCAACTGGCCACGGTAAGTTCATGCACTGCTACAGATTGAGGTGTTATATACCCATATCCAAACCGCCACTCCATTTATCTATAGATATATTGTTACTTAAACTCACCATACCAAATGTTACCTGTCTATTAGATTGATTCAAAAATTTTGACTTATACCTTACTGATGAGTAAGGGTTCATGCTCCAGCCCTATTCTGTTCATTATGTCCTCTTTTTATTAGAAACAGTACTTACTCGACCAGTCATATACCCCCAATATCCCTCCTACTTTACCTACCTTCTACTCTCTCTTTACCAATGTTATAAATCTGAGACCTATATATTTGTATGCGGCTGTATGTGCATGGGTGTGTGTGTATGTGTATGTATGTGCGTGTGTACTAGCGTGCACATGTGCATGCATATATGTATATGTGATTTTTTTGCTTATATCACAGCTATGGCGCGACTAGTCATATATTGACAAATCTTGTGAAATACCATTGTGTACCTAAAATAAATTTGCAAAATAATAAGATATTGGTGTGCCGTGGATTATCTCTATATATTCTGCGACTGAAGTCCTCTGCGAGCACCCACCACCATACCAAGGTGTGCGGATTCTACAATTTCCTACAATTGAAGTTTCCTCTGTGGATCCAGCACCCAGACTATATGTCTCAGAACACTTTTTCATATGATCTAGAAGCTACTAACAACATCATCGCCCAGGTACAGCTGGGGAATGATTTCCTACAAATTCCCTCACAGGAATGGAAAACCAGAGATTACACACGTGACCAACGAAGACTGGTTTCACTGCAGTAACATTGCAGTATACTCACCGAGTATCACAAAAGTGGTCGCATACCGAGGGGACTACGGTCCCACTTGCGTCCCACACTTTTTCGTGATGACCCTGATTTTTGCAATCGCTTTGAAAGCATACTCAACAAATGCTCTTTTGATTTAATGCTCCTGACTATAGACAAGGCTCATCAAACAATTGGCGAATTAACGAAACAGATTGAATCCACAGAGAACCAACTCTCAACCGTATTACCACAAGAGGAGTGGACGAACCTAAAGGAGAAAACAACCAAACAGATTTCTGAGTTCCAGAAGCTGACAGAGAACAGGAAAAGAACAAAGTTCATCAGAGACGCGGAAGACTACCGCTCCAATCGAGTCTACAGGTGGAGGGATCCTAACTTTCGACCACCACGGGATAACCGTCAACAACACTTCTCCGCCAGTTCCTCTGGATCCGAAAGCGACCGACCCTACAACCAATATAATTCCCAACCTTTTTTAGGACGAGGACGGACACGCCAACGCTACAACAGAAACGAACGCGGAGGGGCAAGAGGCACAGACACCGACAACAGGATACAGACTCGCTCTCAGGTAAAGTTGAGAACTTAGTCGTAAATATTTCCTCCATGAACTTATCTCCAGCACACATCTCAGTTTTGCAAAAAGGTTTAACCTTTTGCCCTACCATTCCTCTTGATACATTCCATCTAGAATTAGAATTACAGCGATTTTTTCGCAATATAAGATTAAAGGCACATTTCAACCAGACAGACCCCATATCAACTCCATCACAAGTCAGTACCTCAGACCCTTTATCATTAAAAAACTTAGATCTGAGATTAAAAAGCACATTCATGCCTCCTAGAACCTACCACCCAGCCGAAACCTATATCTCCTTTACATACCAATCAATTCAACAGATCATTAAGGCCCAACAGACAGGTAAATTTAAACACACTAACAACCTCCCCATAGAAGAACAAAGGGCTATCACGGAATTACAAACCAACCAGGACATCATTATTAAACCGGCTGACAAAGGCGGTGCGATAGTAGTTATGAACAAGTCCATGTACATTAACGAAGTGCAAAAACAATTGAGAGACTCCACTACGTATGTGCCATTACCATCTAACCCAACATCTATGTTAGCCAACAAAATCCAGTCCATCTTATCACATTATCAAGAACGAGGTATAATAGATAGCAAAACATCTACTTATTTAACCAAACAACATCCAATAATTCCAGTTTTTTATATCCTGCCCAAAATACATAAGAGTTTAGAGAACCCCCCCGGAAGACCAATCGTTGCCTCCACAGAATCCATCCTGTCCCCTCTCTCTATTTATTTAGACCGTATACTTACCCCACTTATCAAGACGTCACGATCATTTCTATTAGACACCAATGACTTCATTTCCAAAATCAAACAGATTCAACCAGAACCAGATACCATTCTGTTGACCATGGATGTCAACAACCTATACACGTCCATCGAACATGACAAAGGCATCAAAGCCACAGCACATCTACTTTCTACTACCTCCACTCTAACTCCTACACAACAGGAATTCTGCCAATCCTTGCTTACTTTAGTGTTGAAAGAAAACTACTTCCTCTTTGGGGATCAATACTATGTTCAAAAACGGGGTACCGCAATGGGGGCCAACGTAGCCCCGCCCTATGCAAACGCCTTCATGATCCACTTTGAGGAACAGTTTGTCTACACACACCATCTTTTTCAACAGCACGCGAAAACATGGCTCCGATTTATCGATGACATTTTCTGTTTGTGGAAAGGTCCTATATCAAGTGCTTTACATTTTCATCATTACCTTGATAACATTTACCCTGAACTTGGCTTTACTGTCATAACCAATACTGAGAGAATCAGTTTTCTAGATACCCTAGTTCTCAAAGATCCATCAGGTCACATTCAATTTGACCTTTACAATAAACCAACGGACAGGAACAGCTTATTACATTATACCAGTAACCACTCTAGAGCCACCAAAGCGTCACTCCCTAAATCTCAACTCACAAGGTTAGAAAGAATAGTAACGGATCCATTAACATTACAACAGAGACAAGCAGATATGAAATCCAAATTCAGAGAAAAGGGCTACCCTGACCAATTGATTACCAACAAACCGGCAATATGCAAACAAACTACTCCACAGACCACCACTCCCCTACCACGGATACCATGCATTCTCACATATCACCCCCTGGCTCCAAAAATCCAACGAACAATCAGAAAACAATGGTCTATACTGTCACAAGCATACCCTGAGATTCCAGAATTCCAGACTCCTCCCATCACCTGTTATAAAAGATCACAAAATATTAGGGACCACCTCATCCGTGCAGATATTGGACCTCTAGAAAAAATACCTAAGCAACGTTTTTTACAAAATCCGAAATATGGCACCTTCCCGTGCCTACATTGCGCACAGTGCTCGAGTGTGATTAAGGGTAACTTTATTACACATCCACACACGGGCAAAAGATTCCCTATCAAAGGATACTATACCTGTGATTCCTCATTCGTAGTCTACCTAATTAAATGCCCGTGTGGACTTTGTTACGCGGGTGAAACCACGCAACAAATAAGGAACCGTATTTCCAAACACAAATCCACCATTAGGACTGAACAATTGTTATTACCAATCCCAGCACACTTTAAGGAACACCACCACCAGATTTCATCCTTACGCTACCAGGTCTTGGAACAAGTTAATACCCCACGGAGAGGTGGCAACAGGATTAAAACATTGAAAGAAAGAGAAAGCTTTTGGATACACCGACTGGACACTTTATCCCCGAGAGGCCTTAACCGGGAATGTGACTTTTATTGCGATCTCTAAATACTCAATCCTTAAATATTTATACTTATTTTTGAGTATTGTGGACTGATATGGTATTATAATGTTACTTCTGATATTAATACGTATGTACCTCTCCTTTATTTCAGGCTCCCTAGTTGGATTATAAACATAGTCAATATACAAGTTGGTGAGAAAACTACCTTTCCCCCCCCCCACCCCCTCCCTTCCCCCGTTTTTTCCCCCCACATTTCCTCCTACCCTCTTCCCCTCGCCCCCCCCCTGCTTCCCCTGCCACCTTTTCCTCCCTTCCACCCCTCCACCCCTCCCCCCTCCTACCCTCCCCCTCATCATAGATTAGAATATAGTATAAGTTTTTAGAACGCGTAGATACCTATATGCCTGAATATTCATTCATAAAACATAAGAACTATATAATGTTTTTTAGCCTTTTGTTTTTTGTTTCTATTTCTTATCCTTTTGTTTTTTGCTTTTTGCCTTTTTTCTGTATAATTGAGTATGTTAAGAATCAAAGTAATTACTATATTATGCTTCAAATTATTCCTTTCACACATGTATGTGACCCTTTTTTCAACCGCTACAACTCACTCTATTCTCCTTGATTCAAGCATCAGCATAGAACTAACAACACTCTCTATTTTTAAATATCTTTAATATTTTTCATACAACCCCTCTCCCTTTTGAATCAATCAGCGGACTGATCCTTAATCGATTATTACCGTTATTCACCCCTTTAGACACAATACAGTACCCATATCTAGAACAATGTTAGACCTCTACTTTATCGTCCCAGCACTCAGTGCGCATGCCCCACTGTGTCCTGCGGCCGTGCGGCTCACATGGCGTCATTGGCGATCATGTGACCTGCTGAACCCGGACACAGGTCAAAGCAGACACATGACTTCCGGCCGCACGTCTTAAAACGCCACCAGAGGTTCGCATACACAGCGCCTACACCATGCAGCTTTACCAACTGGCCACGGTAAGTTCATGCACTGCTACAGATTGAGGTGTTATATACCCATATCCAAACCGCCACTCCATTTATCTATAGATATATTGTTACTTAAACTCACCATACCAAATGTTACCTGTCTATTAGATTGATTCAAAAATTTTGACTTATACCTTACTGATGAGTAAGGGTTCATGCTCCAGCCCTATTCTGTTCATTATGTCCTCTTTTTATTAGAAACAGTACTTACTCGACCAGTCATATACCCCCAATATCCCTCCTACTTTACCTACCTTCTACTCTCTCTTTACCAATGTTATAAATCAGAGACCTATATATTTGTATGCGGCTGTATGTGCATGGGTGTGTGTGTATGTGTATGTATGTGCGTGTGTACTAGCGTGCACATGTGCATGCATATATGTATATACATACATGCATATATATATAATCAATTCTTCCTATTTCTTTATGTTTCTTACATGGGTCAATAGTGCACTATGGTCGCCATATTGAGACGCCAATAAAACCTTTATTTATACTCCTTTTCAGATCCCTTGAGAAAGGTCTTTGACAGGACCGAAACGTTGGGACATATCAAGGCCTACAAATATATATGTGATTTTTTGCTTATATCACAGCTATGGCGCGACTAGTCATATATTGACAAATCTTGTGAAATACCATTGTGTACCTAAAATAAATTTGCAAAATAATAAGATATTGGTGTGCCGTGGATTATCTCTATATAGCAGAGAATCAGACTTCACGTCACCCACCACTGGAACAGGCCACTGTCACACATTTAGGCCCAGGCACCCAGGCAGAGGAGAGAGGTCGCGTAACAGAGAATCTGGCTTCATGTCAGCACAGAATCAGTCTTCATGTCATAGCAGAGAATCAGGCTTCACGTCACCCACCACTGGAACAGGCCACTGTCACACATTTAGGCCCAGGCACCCAGGCAGAGGAGAGAGGTCCCGTAACAGAGAATCTGGCTTCATGTCAGCACAGAATCTGTCTTCATGTCATAGCAGAGAATCAGGCTTCACGTCACCCACCACTGGAACAGGCCACTGTCACACATTTAGGCCCGGCACCCAGACAGAGGAGAGGTTCATTCAACTTTGGGTTGCCCCGCAATATAATGGTAAAATAAAAATAGTATTGAATGAGGAAGTGCCCTGGAGTAGAATAATATATGGTTAAGGGGAGGTAGTTAATGTCTAATCTGCACAAGGGATGGACAGGTCCTGTGGGATCCATGCCTGGTTCATTTTTATGAACGTCAGCTTGTCCACATTGGCTGTAGACAGGCGGCTGCGTTTGTCTGTAATGACGCCCCCTGCCGTGCTGAATACACGTTCAGACAAAACGCTGGCCGCCGGGCAGGCCAGCACCTCCAAGGCATAAAAGGCTAGCTCTGGCCACGTGGACAATTTGGAGACCCAGAAGTTGAATGGGGCCGAACCATCAGTCAGTACGTGGAGGGGTGTGCACAGGTACTGTTCCACCATGTTAGTGAAATGTTGCCTCCTGCTAACACGTTCCGTATCAGGTGGTGGTGCAGTTAGCTGTGGCGTGGTGACAAAACTTTTCCACATCTCTGCCATGCTAACCCTGCCCTCAGAGGAGCTGGCCGTGACACAGCTGCGTTGGCGACCTCTTGCTCCTCCTCTGCCTTCGCCTTGGGCTTCCACTGGTTCCCCTGTGACATTTGGGAATGCTCTCAGTAGCGCGTCTACCAACGTGCGCTTGTACTCGCGCATCTTCCTATCACGCTCCAGTGTAGGAAGTAAGGTGGGCACATTGTCTTTGTACCGGGGATCCAGCAGGGTGGCAACCCAGTAGTCCTCACACGTTAAAATGTGGGCAACTCTGCTGTCGTTGCGCAGGCACTGCAGCAGGTAGTCGCTCATGTGTGCCAGGCTGCCCAGAGGTAAGGACAAGCTGTCCTCTGTGGGAGGCGTATCGTCATCGTCCTGTGTTTCCCCCCAGCCACGCACCAGTGATGGGCCCGAGCTGCTTTGGGTGCCACCCCGCTGTGAACATGCTTCATCCTTATCCTCCTTCACCTCCTCCTCATCCTCGTCCTCCTCGTCCTCCAGTAGTGGGCCCTGTCTGGCCACATTTGTACCTGGCCTCTGCTGTTGCAAAAAACCTCCCTCTGAGTCACTTCGAAGAGACTGGCCTGAAAGTGCTAAAAATGACCCCTCTTCCTCCTCTTCCTCCTGGGCCACCTCCTCTTCCATCATCGCCCTAAGTGTTTTCTCAAGGAGACATAGAAGTGGTATTGTAACGCTGATAACGGCGTCATCGCCACTGGCCATGTTGGTGGAGTACTCGAAACAACGCAACAGGGCACACAGGTCTCGCATGGAGGCCCAGTCATTGGTGGTGAAGTGGTGCTGATCCGCAGTGCGACTGACCCGTGCGTGCAGCAGCTGAAACTCCACTATGGCCTGCTGCTGCTCGCACAGTCTGTCCAGCATATGCAAGGTGGAGTTTCACCTGGTGTATACATCGCATATGAGGCGGTGAGCGGGAAGTCTGAAGTTACGCTGTAGCGCAGACAGGCGAGCAGCGGCAGGGTGTGAACGCCGGAAGCGCGCACAGACGGCCTGTACTTTATGCAGCAGCTCTGACATGTCGGGGTAGTTGCGAATGAACTTCTGCTCTACCAAATTCAGCACATGCGCCAGACAAGGGATGTGGGTCAAACCGGCTAGTCCCAGAGCTGCTACTGCAGTGTACTCAAGTTGTGCGTAGTAGGTGTTTCTGGGTGTAGTAGTGCAATATACACTAACCTGGTACAGCTGACTCTCTGCAAGGGCAGGTATAGAATTGGAAATAGTTCGTGACGCCAGTGCCAAGTAAACGGTGGCACGCCGTTTGCGGATGCAGGAATAAATTGAGGAAACGTGGAATTAAAACAGAACTCAAACTTTAGTAGGTTTTCCAAGCAGAGACAATAATGGAAACGCAGTTCCTCAGCATACAGTCGATTTTGCAATTCGGTCGATGCAGGCAATTCAGTACAGCAGGGTAATTACAGAGTGTTGAACACAGGACTTGCAGCAAAGGAGCTTGCACTCTAACTCTGTCTGATCCTGGAATGTAGCAATTCTTCACCAAGGCCCATTAACCTAAGTCTGGCTTTATATCCTTGATTATGGCTTAAATAAGTACCTCCTCTGTTTCTCTCAGTACCTCTGGCTCCTCTGATCTTTGCCTCTGTCTCTCTCAGCTTCCTCAGGCTCTAGAAACTTCTGAGCTCTGGTCTAGACTGACTTCTGCACTCCACACTAGATCAGGTTACACTGCCTTTCCCTTCCTTGACTGGGCCTTTTATAAACTAGGGCTCTCTAGCTCCCTCTAATGCCTAAGAGCTGGAATGACACCCCTAGCCGGCCTGTACTTGCAAGTTTCCTAGTAACAGGGAAATACATGCATTACATTACATGACATTTTATAAAACTGACATATACCAACTTCTCCATAATTAAGGAGGGACGACAGCACACCAAGTGACCTTTGGTAGTGACGGGTATTACAGTTCCCGTACACTACATACCCCACTGCTTTAAGCTGAGTACGCCCTCGTACTCCATCATGGGTCGCCCAACTGGAATCTCTACCTGAAATAGAAAAAGAGACATGCAGGCATACATATATGCAATTCATCTGCATTTACATCAGGTCCAATTGGCAAAGGTGCAGGGCAGTGACAAGGGGCGTCGTTCTCTTCTCTCAGGATAATGAATGGAACGGGGGCGCTGACCTGGCACAGCGTAACATTAGAACCAGGATAGTCCATGACAATGAAGAAGTCCATGATAAAACAGTAGAAAACGGTATAAAAGTTCTTGGAGGCTCAAATAACAAACATGAGTCCGTACCCAGGTTATTTCTTATTAAATCACAGAGGCTCTCATGCGGTGGAGTCCATCTCTGGGCACAATACTTTAGTATGAAGTTGCACAATAAAATGACAGCATAAAAACTGAACTACCCAGGGGTTTCCTGTGGGTGTAGCACAGGCAAGGGCTCACGTGGGGGAGTCCATTCTTGCGCACAAATGTCCAACAAGGTATTCCCAGTAACAACGGTTTGGGAGGAGACGCCACCAGAATAGTCAAAGTCTCCTAAACGGACTGGCGGGCGTCCCCTGGTCATCCGGGTAGACCTTCTCAGTACAGGGGTCTCCTCTTCCCTTAGCAACGAAGTAGAAGGGACAGGAGCAACAGGAGGGTCTCCATCAGCGAGACCCTGGTCAGGAACAACTGGAACAACAATATCCACAAGAGGGGAAACTGGATCCGGGGCATCTTGGACCGGCTCTTCTGGAGGTGAAGCTACAGTAGGTGCCGGAGCAGGCACCAGCAAGTTCAACCAAGGTGTCAGAAGCCAATGCATGGGATCAGCGTCATACCTCAGATTACTAACAGCCTGCATAGGATCCTCGGGCTGTATGGCTGACTCTGACACAGGATATTCTGATCCAGAACTCTCGGCACTAGGTTCTGGTGTCAGGCAGAGCTTCAACCGGTTTCGGTGTACAATTTGGGATCCCTTGTCTTCCCGGGTGATCTCATAAGTATGAGTTCCAACATTTGGGATTGCAGTGACAACATAAGGACTTCGCTCCCACTTACTGTCCAATTTGCTGGTACGACGGTTATTCTTTAACCATACCACGGCCCCTATGGTCAAGGGTTCTGCCTGGGCTGCCTGATCATAGTCTTTCTGCTGCCGGTCTCTAGCAAAGTCCATACGTTCCTGAACAATGGCCTTGGCTGCATCCAATCGCCTTTGATGTTCAGCAACCCAGTCGGTGTTAGGTAATGGGTTAATGCAGTCAGGCACATGTACATCCAATGAATGATCAGCAGGCAATGTCCCTTGGCGCCCAAACATCAGGTAAAAAGGGGTATACCCGGTGGAACAATGTATGGTATGATTGTATGTGAACATGAGCTGTGGCAGCAGACTGGGCCAATCTCCTCTGTTCTCAGGAGGCACGGCCCTCAGCATCTCTATCAAGGTCTGATTCATTTTTTCACATAATCCGTTACCTTGAGGATGGTAGGCCGTTGTCCGGATCTTCTTACAGTTGTGTAAGCGGCACAGTTCATGGAACAGATGAGACTCAAAAGCAGGTCCTTGGTCGGTGAGGATCTTTTCTGGACATCCATAGGGCAGGAGGAAGTGCTTCCAGAACATTTCGGCTGTAGTCTTGGCTGTCTGGTCTCTCACAGGCACTGCTACAACAAACTTTGTGAAATGGTCAATAATAGTCATGGCATAAGCATACCCTGAGCGACTAGGCTCCAGTTTTACATGGTCGATGGCGACAAGTTCAAGAGGACGGGTACTTACAATGGGTCTTAGTGGTGCCCTCTGATCATGGTGCTCACTTCGTTTCAAGGCACAGGCTACACACTCTCGACACCACTTCTCCATGTCTTCTCTCATGCCCACCCAGTAAAACCGCTGGCGGATAGTAGCCTCAGTCTTTTGGACCCCAAAGTGGCCGGATTGATTGTGGTACATCTCCAACACCATACCTGCATCTCGTCGGGGTATGAGAATCTGGTGTACTCTTTCGTTGGACACTGGGTCTAGGCTTCTCCGTAGCAATAGGCCTTTTTGTATGAAGAGTTGATGGCGCTGTCTCCACAGTTTGATGAGCTCAGGATCTGCACTCTTACGCCGAATCCTCTCAGGGGCTCTGCCACTAGTAATGAAGTCCAACAGCTCACCCAGCACTCTACTTTCAGACTGCAGTCTCACCCACCTTTCTTCTTTAGGTTCAGGCCTATTGGAGGATGAAGGAACTGCAGCTCTGTTATTGGTAGCTCGAGCCTGATCCTGTTGAGCAAATTTGTTATAGAAAGCCGGCATCTCTACATCTTCCCAAGCATCTCGCACATCATCAGGAGCTGTCTCTGTGGGAAGCCTGGATAAAGCATCAGCGTTATCATTAGTACGTCCAGCACGATACTTTACAGAGAAATTATAGTTGGCAAGGCGAGAGGCCCATCTCTGCTCCAAGGCCCCCAATCTAGCTGTATTTAGATGTGCCAGAGGGTTATTGTCAGTGAATGCAATGAACGGGGTGGCGGCTAGATAATCCTTGAATTTTTCTGTCACCGCCCACACTAATGCCAGGAACTCTAGTTTAAAGGAGCTATAATTCTGGTCATTTTTCTCAGCTCCTTTCAGGGAGCGGCTTGCATATGCTATCACTCTCTCTTTTCCCTCTTGGATCTGGGCTAACACAGCTCCCAGGCCTTGCTTGCTAGCGTCAGTATAGAGATGGAAGGGCTTGCTATAATCTGGATAACCTAACACTGGAGGCTCGGTCAGTTTCTTTTTTAGCAATTGGAATGCTATCTCCCTTTCCTCATTCCACTCAATGGGCACAGGAGTTCTAGGACTCTTTTTGGGTTGCCCCCTCAAGAGCTCCTGGATAGGATCAGCTATTTGAGCAAAATGGGGGATAAAACGTCTATAGTAGCCGGCAAAACCCAGGAAACTCCTCACCTCTTTGACAGTAGTAGGAACCGGCCAATTACGGACAGCTGCTAATTTATCAGGGTCAGGTTGCACTCCCTCTCCGCTTACTATATGCCCCAGGTATCTTACTGCAGGTTTGAGCAGGTGACACTTGGATGGCTTTACCTTCAAGCCATATTTGATAAGGATTTCAAATACTTCTGCCAAATGTTTCAGATGGTCCTCATATGTTTTTGAGTACACAATGACGTCATCTAGATACAGCAGCACTGTTTCGAAGTTTTTGTGACCCAAACACCGCTCCATTAGTCTCTGGAAAGTCCCTGGGGCATTACATAGCCCGAACGGCATACAATTGAACTCAAACAGGCCCATGGGAGTAGTAAAAGCAGTCTTTTCCCTATCTGCAGGGGCCATGGGTACCTGCCAGTAGCCACTAGTCAAGTCCAACGTGGAGAAATAGGCAGAGGAGCCCAGAGCAGTTAGTGACTCCTCAATGCGGGGCAATGGGTATGCATCTTTGTGGGTTATTTGATTGATTTTCCTATAATCCACACAGAAACGGATACCACCGTCCTTCTTCTTTACAAGGACTAGGGGTGCCGCCCACGGGCTACGGCTGTCCCGGATTACATTAGAGTCTTTCATCTCTTGGATCATTTCCTTTACAGTCTGATATGAAGTAGGCGGTAAAGGTCTGTATCTCTCCTTGATAGGAGGATGGGAGCCAGTAGGTATAGTGTGTTGTATGGCACTCACCTCTCCATAATCAGTGGCATGCTTACTGAAGGCCTGGTGGTGCTCTTTGACAAGCAGTATAATCCCTTCTTGTTGCCGTTGGGGGGTATTCTCGTCCCCTACATGGAGCTCTTCCCACCAGGGCACTTGTGGCTGGGTCACCGGCGAACATCCGCGGCCTGCAGCTGACGGCTTTTCTGTCACTGGAAGACGAATGATGTCTTGGAAGGACACCTGGGACAGCTGGGCAACAGGGCAATGCTTAGTAAGCGCAACAGGATGATTACTCAGATTAATCAGACGGACAGGTACTTTACCTTGGGAGACGTTCACCAGGCACTTGGCAGCTCTCACATAAGGATAATCCTCCATCTGGATTGGTTCCACCAGGGCTGGATAATCTCGGCCTTCGACTCCCAGGACAGCACGACACCATAAAAGAGTTTGAGAATTAGGAGGCAAAGTCACAGGCTTAATATCACGGATCCTGGCAGTACAAATTTCTCCTTTCTCATTAGCAAACCTCTGCTGGGCACTTAACACAGTAATAGTCTTTTGAATCACTCTCCTGGATGCAGAGGAAGCAGTGGGCAAAGTTTGATGTAATACAGCAAGTATTTCTGAATAACAGTTTTTGAAGACATTGGTGCCTAGAATGACAGGATGTCCTCCTCTGTCACCGGCTTGTACTACGATCACTCCCTGTTGAGGCAGGGTTACTTCTCCCACCTGCAGGGTGGGTTCCCAGTATCCATGAACCTTTACTGGTTTGCCATTGCTGGCGATAATCTCCACCCAGGATTCAGGCGGCTGGGTCAATTGATTGGTGTCCCAGAACCTTTCAAAGGCGGGCAGCTGAATAGTAGTGACTTGAGACCCAGTATCTAATAAGGCTTCAAAGGGGACCCCGTTGATCTCTATATTGATTTTAGGATGGGATCCTACATACCGTGGCATCCAATTTGGATCTTCTGGACCTAGTGTTCTACCTCCCGAGGGGTGGTCCTCAGCCTCAGGGGTTGCCCGTTTAACTGCCAGCACGTGGATTCTGTGTGTCCCTGCTTTTTGCAATATGTACATACGGGCTTCTTGCGACCTCTATTACGCCTCCCAGGATCCCTGGGGTGAGTCTCTTGGTAAGGAGGTGGGAACGGCCTAGGCGGTGACAGGAATTCTTCTTCTAGCATTATAGGTTTTTCCCATTCCTCTATTTTTCTGCACACTTTCTCTAGACTTTTAGTGAGGTGATTTACTTGCTCTGTCAGCATGGCAATAGTATCAGTAGCTGACACTTGAACAGCTTGGCCGGCCTCAGCTCGGTTAGCGACAAGCGTTTTTGGCTTGCAGGCTGATGACTCAGATAGGACGCTCAACTCAGGAGATACTGTGGACCCCAGAATTTTTATAGCCAGTTCTTTAAAGTCCAGAAAGGCACTGTTAGGGTGCTGGGCGGACAGCATCTTTAATTGGGTCCTTGTTTGCTCACTAGACACCCCGGTTATAAATTGTTCCCTTAGGGTCTGGTCCCGGTTATCAGCCTCTTTGGGATCTATCTGGATTACAGCCCCTAAAGCCTCCTGAAGTGATAGGGCATAGTCACGGAGGGACTCACCGGGTTTCTGTCTCTTGCCAAAGAAGTGCATCTTTATCTCTGAGGCAGTCCTAGTTTCAAAAGTGGCTCTGAGGCGGGTGAAGATCTGTCCTAGAGTACTCCGCTCAGTAGCAGGCCATGATAACACTTCCCTGCGGGCAGCCCCCTCCAGTTGCGCCAGCAGGATTTCCATTTGCTGGTCGGCATTTATAGGGTATAATCGGAATAGTGCCAGCAACTTTTCTTCAAAGTCCCGTAGGGTATGGGTCTCTCCCCTGTAGCGGGGGAACCATGGGGCCCCGAAATAGTAGGGCATGGTAAAGGGCATCATGCTGGGGGCCGCCGGATGACCAGGAGCCGCAAGCTCTCCTGGGGCCGGCTGTTCAGGCACTCCTGGCTCTGACATGGTAGTCTATTGAGAGGTGGCCGCTGGCGACTAAAGAGGCCGGTACACTCCCCTTCCCTCCGGTTACAGGTGCTTACCGGTATCGTCGGGCCTGCGCAGGCCAAGTCTCGCGAGGTTCCGGACGTCCTGAGCACCCGATGACGCAGGAGAAGCAGGGCCGCGGCGGTGCGATGATCAAGAGGGGCGGGACTCTCTGTGTCTTTGCAGGGATCCGCCCACGAATGTCCTCAGCGGCGCGGGAAACTTTACTCCAGGCAGCCGGTGGCCATCTTTAGCAAAACGCTGTCCATTCACTGACAGCAAGCAGGATTGTAAAAAGTCTATAAATCCACACTCCAATGCGGCGATTTTCTTCCTCTGTATAGCGCAATACTGCACAGCGCTTTTTAGAAGTTTTTGGTATACTTTGGGTATAATTTTCAGTCCACAAAGTTCACTTTCAATAAACAGGCAAATTGTCACTTTGGTCACAGGGCAACTGTATAAGGCACAAAGTTCACGCTTCTTGCACTATAAAGCGTGCGTATCCGTGTTCGTGACGCCAAAAGAGAGGTGCAGTGTACTCAAGTTGTGCGTAGTAGGTGTTTCTGGGTGTAGTAGTGCAATATACACTAACCTGGTACAGCTGACTCTCTGCAAGGGCAGGTATAGAATTGGAAATAGTTCGTGACGCCAGTGCCAAGTAAACGGTGGCACGCCGTTTGCGGATGCAGGAATAAATTGAGGAAACGTGGAATTAAAACAGAACTCAAACTTTAGTAGGTTTTCCAAGCAGAGACAATAATGGAAATGCAGTTCCTCAGCATACAGTCGATTTTGCAATTCGGTCGATGCAGGCAATTCAGTACAGCAGGGTAATTACAGAGTGTTGAACACAGGACTTGCAGCAAAGGAGCTTGCACTCTAACTCTGTCTGATCCTGGAATGTAGCAATTCTTCACCAAGGCCCATTAACCTAAGTCTGGCTTTATATCCTTGATTATGGCTTAAATAAGTACCTCCTCTGTTTCTCTCAGTACCTCTGGCTCCTCTGATCTTTGCCTCTGTCTCTCCTAGCTTCCTCAGGCTCTAGAAACTTCTGAGCTCTGGTCTAGACTGCTTCTGCACTCCACACTAGATCAGGTTACACTGCCTTTCCCTTCCTTGACTGGGCCTTTTATAAACTAGGGCTCTCTAGCTCCCTCTAATGCCTAAGAGCTGGAATGACACCCCTAGCCGGCCTGTACTTGCAAGTTTCCTAGTAACAGGGAAATACATGCATTACATTACATGACATTTTATAAAACTGACATATACCAACTTTCCATAATTAAGGAGGGACGACAGCACACCAAGTGACCTTTGGTAGTGACGGGTATTACAGTTCCCGTACACTACACTACGAGATTTCGCCCATTATCGCACACCACCAGGCCGGGCTTGAGGCTCACCGGCAGCAACCACTCGTCGGTCTGTTGTTCTATACCCCGCCACAACTCCTGTGCGGTGTGGGGCCTGTCCCCCAAACATATGAGTTTCAGAACGGCCTGCTGACGTTTACCCCGGGCTGTGCTGAAGTTGGTGGTGAAGGTGTGTGGCTGACTGGATGAGCAGGTGGAAGAAGAGGAGGAGGAAGCTGAGTAGGAGGAGGAGGAGACAGGAGGCAAAGAATGTTGCCCTGCGATCCTTGGCGGCGGAAGGACGTGCGCCAAATAGCTCTCCGCCTGGGGCCCAGCCGCCACTACATTTACCCAGTGTGCAGTTAGGGAGATATAGCGTCACTGGCCGTGCTTACTGGTCCACGTATCTGTGGTTAGGTGGACCTTGCCACAGATGGCGTTGCGCAGTGCACACTTGATTTTATCGGACACTTGTTTGTGCAGGGAAGGCACAGCTCTCTTGGAGAACATACTGTGGGACAGCAAGTGACATGAGCTGTTTGAAGCTGTCTGTGTCCACCAGCCTAAATGACAGCATTTCATAGGCCAGTAGTTTAGAAATGCTGGCATTCAGGGCCAGGGATCGAGGGTGGCTAGGTGGGAATTTATGCTTTCTCTCAAATGTTTGTGAGATGGAGAGCTGAACGCTGCCGTGTGACATGGTTGAGATGCTTGGTGACGCAGGTGGTGGTGTTGGTGGTACATCCCATGTTTGCTGGGCGGCAGGTGCCAACGTTCCTCCAGAGGCAGAGGAAGAGGCCGAGGCGGCGGCGGCAGCAGCAGCAGAAGAGGCCGAGGCAGCGGCAGAAGCAGAAGAGGCCGAGGCGGCAGCAGCAGAAGAGGTAGCAGGGGGAGCCTGAGTGAGTTCCTTGTTTTTAAGGTATTTACTCCACTGCAGTTCATGCTTTGCAGTTCATGCAGGTGCCTGGTCATGCAGGTTGTGCTAAGGTTCAGAACGTTAATGCCTCGCTTCAGGCTCTGATGGCACAGCGTGCAAACCACTCGGGTCTTGTCGTCAGCACATTGTTTGAAGAAGTGCCATGCCAGGGAACTCCTTGAAGCTGCCTTTGGGGTGCTCGGTCCCAGATGGCGGCGGTCAGTAGCAGGCGGAGTCTCTTGGCGGCGGGTGTTCTGATTTTGCCCACTGCTCCCTCTTTTGCTACGCTGTTGGCTCAGTCTCACCACTGCCTCTTCCTCCGAACTCTGAAAGTCAGTGGCACGACCTTCATTCCATGTGGGGTCTAGGACCTCATCGTCCCCTGCATCGTCTTCCACCCAGTCTTGATCCCTGACCTCCTGTTCAGTCTGCACACTGCAGAAAGACGCAGCAGTTGGCACCTGTGTTTCGTCATCATCAGAGACGTGCTGTGGTGGTATTCCCATGTCCTCATCATCAGGAAAAATAAGTGGTTGTGCGTTAGTGCATTCTATCTCTTCCACCCCTGGGGAAGGGCTAGGTGGATGCCCTTGGGAAACCCTGGCAGCAGAGTCTTCAAACAGCATAAGAGACTGCTGCATAACTTGAGGCTCAGACAGTTTCCCTGATATGCATGGGGGTGATGTGACAGACCGATGGGCTTGGTTTTCATGCGCCATCTGTGCGCTTTCTGCAGAAGACTGGGTGGGAGATAATGTGAACGTGCTGGATCCACTGTCGGCCACCCAATTGAGTAATGCCTGTACCTGCTCAGGCCTTACCATCCTTAGAACGGCATTGGGCCCCACCAAATATCGCTGTAAATTCTGCTGGCTACTGGGACCTGAGGTAGTTGGTTCACTAGGACGTGTGGCTGTGGCAGAACGGCCACGTCCTCTCCCAGCACCAGAGGGTCCACTAACACCACCACGACCATGTCCACGTCCGCGTCCGCGTCCCTTATTAGATGTTTTCCTTATTGTTCCCGTTCACCACAATTTTGAGAATGGCAAATTTGGGAATAGTTTTTCAACCCTTAACAAAAAGTCTGCTTTTACGGTCGCTACAAATAACTTGACCAGCTAAAACTGTGCAGATTTGGTTGAATAGAAATGTGAGACCTGTTTTTTTTTGCGCTGTGTGACAGGTATAGGTTTAATCACAGAATCAGACTTCTATCTGCACGGTAGCGTGTGTCTTAGGTTTTTCTGAATGACACTATCAGCACCTTCAATGTAAGATATCCTTTTTGGGATAGATTTCAAGTAGGCCTCATATACCAGAAACTAGTTATTTTGAGAATGGCAAATTTGGGAATAGTTTTTCAACCCAGAACAAAAAATGTGCTTTTACGGTCACTACAAATAACTTGACCAGCTAAAACAGTACAGATTTGCTTGAATAGAAATGGCAGGTCTATTTTTTAGGCGCTGGGTGACAGGCTCAACTTGCCCCTGATGTAGTATATGGCCAAAAAATAACCACACTATTGATGGTTAAATGCACTTGGGTGACACAGGCTCAGCCTGCACCTGATGTAGTATATGGCCAAAAAATAACCAGACTGTTGATGGTTAAATGCACTTGGGTGACACAGGCTCAGCCTGCAGCTGATGTAGTATATGGCCAAAAAATAACCAGACTGTTGATGGTTAAATGCACTTGGGTGACACAGGCTCAGCCTGCAGCTGATGTAGGATATAGCACAAAATAACCACACTATCGATGGTTAAATACACTTGGTGATAGCTCGTGCTGGCGCACCACAAGTCACAAAATGGCCGCCGATCACCCCAGAAAAAAAGTGATCTAAAAACGCTCTGGGCAGCCTCAAAAAAGTGAGCAAGTCAATAATAGCAGTTCAATGATCCACAGCTGCAGATCGATCACAGAATGAAGTCTTTTGGAGGAGTTAATCTGCCTAATCTCGCCCTAACGTCGCAGCTGCAACCTCTCCCTATACTGATCATAGCAGAGTGACGTGCGGCGCTACGTGACTCCAGCTTAAATAGAGGCTGGGTCACATGGTGCACTGGCCAATCACAGCCATGCCAATAGTAGGCAAGGCTGTGATGGCCTCTTGGGGCAAGTAGTATGACGCTTGTTGATTGGCTGCTTTGCAGCCTTTCAAAAAGCGCCAAGAAAGCGCCGAACACCGAACCCGGACTTTTCCGAAAATGTTCGGGTTCGGGTCCGTGTCACGGACACCCCAAAATTCGGTACGAACCCGAACTATACAGTTCGGGTTCGCTCATCCCTAGTTATGAACACGGACAAATATGTTGCCGAGATTGAGAAACAGCTACAGGATAGACAAGTATATAGACAGGTGAACGGGGATCCAAAATTTGAAGTGATAAGAAAAATCAAAATTTTGGTTGATAATGCCTATGCCAATAACATCATAGATGCAAAGCTTCATTCCTACCTTATACAGAAACACCCGGTACTCTATACACCCTTCCTAAGATCCATAAAGATCTGTACAATCCACCTGGACGTCCCATAGTGGCAGGGGTGGATTAAGTATTTGCTTCTGCCGCAATTTTTCTTGACAAATTGTTGAGGTCTTCTGCCACAGAGGCTAAATCATATGTGAGGGACATGACTGACTTTTTTTTTTTAACAAATATCTGTTTTATTGATTTTCACAATGAAAATGTAAGTATTATTTGCAATGTTACAAAATATTACAAAATATATACCTTTTCACATAATTACAGAAATTGAGAAAACAGTCATGTATAACAAGGGCCCACCAAAGTGTACAGATTCGGGGCCTACATCCAGTTTTTGTTTTTTTTGTTTTCCTGACCCAGCATGGTCTCGGAACAGCGTCATTAGTGCGCCCCAATTTTATATTCTGTCTAGCCTTCTTTGATGGGATAGGACAATCTAAACATGAACATACATAACGAATGGAGGAGATGAATATCCTCCTAACGACACAAAATATCACAGGTTGTTCCTAGGACAGCTCCCCAAACCAGTAAAATATAATGTATGGTCAGTGAAAGTTTACGTAAACTACAGTATAAAAATTCATGTGGTCAAAACTGGCATCTGAAAATATATACCAATGTATACACATTCAAATCACGGTTATTGCTTCTGAATATTTGCCTTTCCATAGGGCAATACTAAACATGTTGCAGCATAGTGTAAGGTTACCCTCATAGATCCATAATTAGTGAGGTGCGTACATATATATATGTGTAAATATGTAGATGGGTAGGAGTGGGTATAAGTTTCGGACCTAGGAGCACACCTCAAGTCTAGGCTTTTCTATAGTCAATCCATGGGCTCCATAGTCGCAAGAACTTGGAATGAGATCGGTTGGCCCAGCTACTAAGTTCTTCCATAAGGTATAGTTGATCGACTTTAATTTTCCATTGGGTAAGGGAAGGAGGATTTGGGTCAAGCCAGTGCAGCGGGATAAGAGATCTGGCTGCTTGAACAAGCCATGTAGGAAGATCAAACGGTTTAGGGGACCATCCCTTAGAGGGTAGCCACAATAGTACTGAGATAGGAGTAAGCTGGAGGGAGGTGTCACATATTTGTTTTATTTCTGTTTCAATATGAGACCAAAAACTGGTGATTAACGGGCAAGACCAAAATATGTGACCAAGTGTGCCTTTACCCCGAGAGCAACGCCAGCATTCGTTTGTTTTTGATAAACCCATTTTTTGGAGTTTGCTAGGATCATTATACCATCTGACCATCGTTTTGTATGAATGCTCCTGTATTTTTACGCATCTAGAGAATCCATGAGATCTCAGATGTATTTGGTCAATATCCGCTGCACTAAAGGATACTCCCAGATCCTCCTCCCATTGGGTGATGCAGGCAGGTTTGTTCTTTTTTAGTGAACATTGTAAGTTCTTGTAAATAGTAGAGATTGCGTGTTTAAGTGTTGTTTGCCCTTGTGCCATTTTTTCAAACCAGGTAGCCTCTTTTACTGTTGTATATTTGTCATGTAGTTTAGAACATGTGTCTTTGAAGACTTTAAGGTCTAAAAAATTGGCCTGTTTTAGGCGATGGGAACAGATTGTGTTTAAGTCTGTTGTTGTTTTTGTATGAGCCAGTAGTTCCTCAATATTTAAATCTTTGAATAGATTCCAGAAATCTGGAGGGTTGGTGACGCTAGGGTAAATTAGGAATGGACTTAGTAAGGAAGGCATGAGTCTTGGGGGATCAGAAAGTAAGTGTGTGTGGCTGGATAGGGTATTGAAGACCGAATAAATCCCTTTTGACAATCCCTCTATTGGGGGGTGAGGCTTTTTGACGCCCCATAAACCTGCTAATTGACAGTTGGTTAGGATAAGTAATTCTATATCTGAGCCTAAAATCCTGAAGTGGGGAATGCATAACTGCAGCCATCTTTTTAGTTGGATCGCCTTGTAGTAAGTCTTGGCGTCAGGGAGGCCCATACCTCTCTGTGAACGGTCCCTGATCAGTTTATCGTATGCTATACGTGATTTTTTTTGCCTTTCCATAGGAAAGAAGTAAATAATGAGCGGGTGGAAGCAAAAAAGGAATGTGGTAAGTGGATAGGGACCATTTGGAGGAGGTAGAGGAGTTTAGGCATAATATAGGTTTGAAGGAGTTTTTTTTCTGCCCAGCCATGAGACAAGAGCTAGGGAGTAGGGATGAGCGAACCCGAACTGTATAGTTTGGGTTCGTACAGAATTTTGGGGTGTCCGTGACACAGACCCGAACCCGAACATTTTCGTAAAAGTCCGGGTTCAGGGTTCGGCGCTTTCTTGGCGCTTTTTGAAAGGCTGAAAAGCAGCCAATCAACAAGCGTCATACTACTTGCCCCAAGAGGCCATCACAGCCTTGCCTACTATTGGCATGGCTGTGATTGGCCAGTGCAGCATGTGACCCAGACTCTATATAAGCTTGGGTCACGTAGCGCCGCACGTCACTCTGCTATGATCAGTATAGGGAGAGGTTGCAGCTGCGACGTTAGGGCGAGATTAGGCAGATTAACTCCTCCAAAAGACTTCATTCTGTGATCGATCTGCAGCTGTGGATCATTGAAGTGCTGCTATTGAATTGCTCAGTGTTTTCAGAGCGTTTTTATATCACTTTTTTCTGGGGTGATCGGCGGCCATTTTGTGGCTTGTGGTGCGCCAGCACGAGATATCACCAAGTGTATTTAACCATCAACAGTCTGGTTATTTTTTGCTATATCCTACATCAGGTGCAGGCTGAGCCTGTGTCACCGAAGTGCATTTAACCATCAACAGTCTGGTTATTTTTTGGCCATATACTACATCAGCTGCAGGCTGAGCCTGTGTCACCGAAGTGCATTTAACCATCAACAGTCTGGTTATTTTTTGGCCATATATTACATCAGGGGCAAGTTGAGCCTGTCACCCAGCGCCTAAAAAATAGCCCTGACATTTATATTCCTCCAAATCTGTACTGTTTTAGCTGGTCAAGTTATTTGTAGTGACCGTAAAAGCACAGTTTTTGTTCTGGGTTGAAAAACTATTCCCAAATTTGCCATTTTCAAAATTAGTAGTTTATGCTATATCAGGCCTACTTTAAATCTATCCCAAAAAGGATATCTTAGATTCAAGGTGCTGATAGTGTCATTCTGAAAAACTTCACACACACGCTACCGTGCAGATACAAGTCTAATTCTGTGATTAAAGGTATACCTGTCACCCAGCGCTTAAAAAATAGCCCTGACATTTATATTCCTCCAAATCTCTACTGTTTTAGCTGGTCAAGTTATTTGTAGTGACCGTAAAAGCACAGTTTTTGTTCTGGGTTGAAAAACTATTCCCAAATTTGCCATTTTCAAAATTGTGGTGAACGGGAACAATAAGGAAAACATCTAATAAGGGACGCGGACGCGGACATGGTCGTGGTGGTGTTAGTGGACCCTCTGGTGCTGGGAGAGGACGTGGCCATTCTGCCACAGCCACACGTCCTAGTGAACCAACTACCTCAGGTCCCAGTAGCCAGCAGAATTTACAGCGATATTTGGTGGGGCCCAATGCCGTTCTAAGGATGGTAAGGCCTGAGCAGGTACAGGCATTAGTCAATTGGGTGGCCGACAGTGCATCCAGCACGTTCACATTATCTCCGACCCAGTCTTCTGCAGAAAGCGCACAGATGGCGCATGAAAACCAAGCCAATCAGTCTGTCACATCACCCCCATGCATATCAGGCAAACTGTCTGAGCCTCAAGTTATGCAGCAGTCTCTTATGCTGTTTGAAGACTCTGCTGCCAGGGTTTCACAAGGGCATCCACCTAGCCCTTCCCCAGGGGTGGAAGAGATAGAATGCACTAACGCACAACCACTTATGTTTCCTGATGATGAGGACATGGGAATACCACCTCAGCACGTCTCTGATGATGACGAAACACAGGTGCCAACTGCTGCTTCTTTCTGCAGTGTGCAGACTGAACAGGAGGTCAGGGATCAAGACTGGGTGGAAGACGATGCAGGGGACGATGAGGTCCTAGACCCCACATGGAATGAAGGTCGTGCCACTGACTTTCAGAGTTCGGAGGAAGAGGCAGTGGTGAGACCGAGCCAACAGCGTAGCAAAAGAGGGAGCAGTGGGCAAAATCAGAACACCCGCCGCCAAGAGACTCCGCCTGCTACTGACCGCCGCCATCTGGGACCGAGCACCCCAAAGGCAGCTTCAAGGAGTTCCCTGGCGTGGCAGTTCTTCAAACAATGTGCTGACGACAAGACCCGAGTGGTTTGCATGCTGTGCCATCAGAGCCTGAAGCGAGGCATTAACGTTCTGAACTTTAGCACAACCTGCATGACCAGGCACCTGCATGCAAAGCATGAACTGCAGTGGAGTAAACACCTTTAAAACAAGGAAGTCACTCAGGCTCCCCCTGCTACCTCTTCTGCTGCTGCCGCCTCGGCCTCTTCTGCTGCTGCCGCCGCCTCGGCCTCTTCCTCCGCCTCTGGAGGAACGTTGGCACTTGCCGCCCAGCAAACATGGGATGTACCACCAACACCACCACCTGCGTCACCAAGCATCTCAACCATGTCACACGGCAGCGTTCAGCTCTCCATCTCACAAACATTTGAGAGAAAGCGTAAATTCCCACCTAGCCACCCTCGATCCCTGGCCCTGAATGCCAGCATTTCTAAACTACTGGCCTATGAAATGCTGTCATTTAGGCTGGTGGACACACACAGCTTCAAACAGCTCATGTCGCTTGCTGTCCCACAGTATGTTGTTCCCAGCCGCCACTACTTCTCCAGGAGAGCCGTGCCTTCCCTGCACAAACAAGTGTCCGATAAAATCAAGTGTGCACTGCGCAACGCCATCTGTGGCAAGGTCCACCTAACCACAGATACGTGGACCAGTAAGCACGGCCAGGGACGCTATATCTCCCTAACTGCACACTGGGTAAATGTAGTGGCGGCTGGGCCCCAGGCGGAGAGCTGTTTGGCGCACGTCCTTCCACCGCCAAGGATCGCAGGGCAACATTCTTTGCCTCCTGTCTCCTCCTACTAAGCTTCCTCTTCCTCTTCTTCCACCTGCTCATCCAGTCAGCCACACACCTTCACCACCAACTTCAGCACAGCCCGGGGTAAACGTCAGCAGGCCGTTCTGAAACTCATATGTTTGGGGGACAGGCCCCACACCGCACAGGAGTTGTGGCGGGGTATAGAACAACAGACCGACGAGTGGTTGCTGCCGGTGAGCCTCAAGCCCGGCCTGGTGGTGTGCGATAATGGGCGAAATCTCGTTGCAGCTCTGGGACTAGCCGGTTTGACGCACATCCCTTGCCTGGCGCATGTGCTGAATTTGGTGGTGCAGAAGTTCATTCGCAACTACCCCGACATGTCAGAGCTGCTGCATAAAGTGCGGGCCGTCCGTTCACGCTTCCGGCGTTCACACCCTGCTGCTGCACGCCTGTCTGCGCTACAGCGTAACTTCGGCCTTCCCGCTCACCGCCTCATATGCGATGTGCCCACCAGGTGGAACTCCACCTTGCACATGCTGGACAGACTGTGCGAGCAGCAGCAGGCCATAGTGGAGTTTCAGCTGCTGCAGGCACGGGTCAGTCGCACTGCGGAACAGCACCACTTTAGCACCGATGACTGGGCCTCTATGCGAGACCTGTGTGCCCTGTTGCGCTGTTTCGAGTACTCCACCAACATGGCCAGTGGCGATGACGCCGTTATCAGCGTTACAATACCACTTCTATGTCTCCTTGAGAAAACACTTAGGGCGATGATGGAAGAGGAGGTGGCCCAGGAGGATGAGGAGGAAGAGGGGTCATTTTTAGCACTTTCAGGCCAGTCTCTTCGAAGTGACTCAGAGGGAGGTTTTTTGCAACAGCAGAGGCCAGGTACAAATGTGGCCAGACAGGGCCCACTACTGGAGGACGAGGATGAGAGCATTCCCAAATGTCACAGGGGAACCAGTGGAAGCCCAAGGTGAAGGCAGAGGAGGAGCAAGAGGTCGCCAACGCAGCTGTGTCACGGCCAGCTCCTCTGAGGGCAGGGTTAGCATGGCAGAGATGTGGAAAAGTTTTGTCACCACGCCACAGCTAACTGCACCACCACCTGATACGGAACGTGTTAGCAGGAGGCAACATTTCACTAACATAGTGGAACAGTACCTGTGCACACCCCTCCACGTACTGACTGATGGTTCGGCCCCATTCAACTTCTGGGTCTCCAAATTGTCCACGTGGCCAGAGCTAGCCTTTTATGCCTTGGAGGTGCTGGCCTGCCTGGCGGCCAGCGTTTTGTCTGAACGTGTATTCAGCACGGCAGGGGGCGTCATTACAGACAAACGCAGCCGCCTGTCTACAGATAATGTGGACAAGCTGACGTTCATAAAAATGAACCAGGCATGGATCCCACAGGACCTGTCCATCCCTTGTGCAGATTAGACATTAACTACCTCCCCTTAACAATATATTATTGTACTCCAGGGCACTTCCTCATTCAATCCTATTTTTATTTTCATTTTCCCATTATATTGCGTGGCAACCCAAAGTTGAATGAACCTCTCCTCTGTCTGGGTGCCGGGGCCTAAATATGTGACAGTGGCCTGTTCCAGTGGTGGGTGACGTGAAGCCTGATTCTCTGCTATAACATGAAGACTGATTCTGTGCTGACATGAAGCCAGATTCTCTGTTACGGGACCTCTCTCCTCTGCCTGGGTGCCGGGGCCTAAATACACTGCGTGCAGAATTATTAGGCAAATGAGTATTTTGACCACATCATCCTCTTTATGCATGTTGTCTTACTCCAAGCTGTATAGGCTCGAAAGCCTACTACCAATTAAGCATATTAGGTGATGTGCATCTCTGTAATGAGAAGGGGTGTGGTCTAATGACATCAACACCCTATATTAGGTGTGCATAATTATTAGGCTTCCTTTCCTTTGGCAAAATGGGTCAAAAGAAGGACTTGACAGGCTCAGAAAAGTCAAAAATAGTGAGATATCTTGCAGAGGGATGCAGCACTCTTAAAATTGCAAAGCTTCTGAAGCGTGATCATCGAACAATCAAGCGTTTCATTCAAAATAGTCAACAGGGTCGCAAGAAGCGTGTGGAAAAACCAAGGCGCAAAATAACTGCCCATGAACTGAGAAAAGTCAAGCGTGCAGCTGCCAAGATGCCACTTGCCACCAGTTTGGCCATATTTCAGAGCTGCAACATCACTGGAGTGCCCAAAAGCACAAGGTGTGCAATACTCAGAGACATGGCCAAGGTAAGAAAGGCTGAAAGACGACCACCACTGAACAAGACACACAAGCTGAAACGTCAAGACTGGGCCAAGAAATATCTCAAGACTGATTTTTCTAAGGTTTTATGGACTGATGAAATGAGAGTGAGTCTTGATGGGCCAGATGGATGGGCCCGTGGCTGGATTGGTAAAGGGCAGAGAGCTCCAGTCCGACTCAGACGCCAGCAAGGTGGAGGTGGAGTACTGGTTTGGGCTGGTATCAAAGATGAGCTTGTGGGGCCTTTTCGGGTTGAGGATGGAGTCAAGCTCAACTCCCAGTCCTACTGCCAGTTTCTGGAAGACACCTTCTTCAAGCAGTGGTACAGGAAGAAGTCTGCATCCTTCAAGAAAAACATGATTTTCATGCAGGACAATGCTCCATCACACGCGTCCAAGTACTCCACAGCGTGGCTGGCAAGAAAGGGTATAAAAGAAGAAAATCTAATGACATGGCCTCCTTGTTCACCTGATCTGAACCCCATTGAGAACCTGTGGTCCATCATCAAATGTGAGATTTACAAGGAGGGAAAACAGTACACCTCTCTGAACAGTGTCTGGGAGGCTGTGGTTGCTGCTGCACGCAATGTTGATGGTGAACAGATCAAAACACTGACAGAATCCATGGATGGCAGGCTTTTGAGTGTCCTTGCAAAGAAAGGTGGCTATATTGGTCACTGATTTGTTTTTGTTTTGTTTTTGAATGTCAGAAATGTATATTTGTGAATGTTGAGATGTTATATTGGTTTCACTCGTAAAAATAAATAATTGAAATGGGTATATATTTGTTTTTTGTTAAGTTGCCTAATAATTATGCACAGTAATAGTCACCTGCACACACAGATATCCCCCTAAAATAGCTAAAACTAAAAACAAACTAAAAACTACTTCCAAAAATATTCAGCTTTGATATTAATGAGTTTTTTGGGTTCATTGAGAACATGGTTGTTGTTCAATAATAAAATTAATCCTCAAAAATACAACTTGCCTAATAATTCTGCACTCCCTGTATGTGACAGTGGCCTGTTCCAGTGGTGGGTGACGTGAAGCCTGATTCTCTGCTATGACATGAAGACTGATTCTGTGCTGACATGAAGCCAGATTCTCTGTTACGGGACCTCTCTCCTCTGTCTGGGTGCCTGGGCCTAAATATGTGACAGTGGCCTGTTCCAGTGGTAGATGACGTGAAGCCTGATTCTCTGCTATGACATGAAGACTGATTCTGTGCTGACATGAAGCCAGATTCTCTGTTACGGAACCTCTCTCCTCTGTCTGGGTGCCGGGGCCTAAATATGTGACAGTGGCCTGTTCCAGTGGTGGGTGACGTGAAGCCTGATTCTCTGCTATGACATGAAGACTGATTCTGTGCTGACATGAAGCCAGATTCTCTGTTACGGGACCTCTCTCCTCTGTCTGGGTGCCGGGGCCTAAATATGTGACAGTGGCCTGTTCCAGTGGTGGGTGACGTGAAGCCTGATTCTCTGCTATGACATGAAGACTGATTCTGTGCTGACATGAAGCCAGATTCTCTGTTACGGGACCTCTCTCCTCTGTCTGGGTGCCGGGGCCTAAATATGTGACAGTGGCCTGTTCCAGTGGTGGGTGACGTGAAGCCTGATTCTCTGCTATGACATGAAGACTGATTCTGTGCTGACATGAAGCCAGATTCTCTGTTACGGGACCTATCTCCTCTGTCTGGGTGCCGGGGCCTAAATATGTGACAGTGGCCTGTTCCAGTGGTGGGTGACGTGAAGCCTGATTCTCTGCTATGACATGAAGACTGATTCTGTGCTGACATGAAGCCAGATTCTCTGTTACGGGACCTCTCTCCTCTGTCTGGGTGCCGGGGCCTAAATGTGTGACAGTGGCCTCTTCCAGTGGTGGGTGACGTGAAGCCTGATTCTCTGCTATGACATGAAGACTGATTCTCTGCTGACATGAAGCCAGATTCTCTGCTATGGCATGAAGAGACTGATTCTCTGCTGACATGAAGCCAGATTCTCTGCTATGGCATGAAGAGACTGATTCTCTGCTGACGTGAAGCCAGATTCTCTGCTATGGGACCTCTGTCCAATTGATATTGGTTAATTTTTATTTTTTTTATTTTTATTTTAATTTATTTCCCTATCCACATTTGTTTGCAGGGGATTTACCTACATGTTGCTGCCTATTGCAGCCCTCTAGCTCTTTCCTGGGCTGTTTTACAGCCTTTTTAGTGCCCAAAAGTTCGGGTCCCCATTGAGGGTGTTTTTTGTCTTTTGCTAGTTTGAGCGCATGTAAAACTCTGCAAGAGTGGAAATTGCGTTCTCTGTCTGACACAAATCCGGCTTGATCAGAGTGAATTATTTTTGGGACAATTTTATTTAGTCTGTTTGCTATGATCTTTGCCCATATCTTTATATCTAAATTAAGGAGTGAAATTGGCCTGTAGCTGCCGCATTCTGTTTCTTTTTTGCCTTCTTTCGCTATTACAGTTATAGTAGCTTCTAAGGTTTGTTTCGGGGGGTGAGCGCCCATCATCAGGGCTTGGCACCAAGCTGTAACATGGGGGAGTAGTACCGTTAGTCATTTTTTGTAGTACCCAGCGGGTAGCCCATCTGGGCCTGGAGCTTTCCCATTGGGTAGGGATTTTATGATATCGGAGAGTTCTTCTGTAGTATTAGGGGCTAATAAAGATATACTATCTTCTTTGGGGAGAATAGGTAAGTTAAGTTTAGAGAGAAACGCATCAATTTTTTGTTGATCTGCGTCTTTCGGTGGATCTGATGAAATATTATATAATTGGCTGAAGAAATGGCTGAATTCAGTTGCTATGGCTTCTGTTTCACTGGTCACAGTGCCAGAGTGAGTTTTAATAGTTTTCGAGATATATCTGTCAGGGAATGGTCTGAATCTAATAGAGTTTAATTTAGCCTCCAGGTCCATTCCCTCAAAGGTAGGGAGGGAAAGGACATGGACGCTGAAACTGGGGCATGGTCTGATATTGTTATAGATCCTATCTTAGCTTTCCTAAGGGTATTTAAGTAGTTGTCTGAGATAAATACACTGCTCAAAAAAATAAAGGGAACACTTAAACAACACAATGTAACTCCAAGTCAATCACACTTCTGTGAAATCAAACTGTCCACTTAGGAAGCAACACTGAGTGACAATCAATTTCACATGCTGTTGTGCAAATGGGATAGACAACAGGTGGAAATTATAGGCAATTAGCAAGACACCCCCAATAAAGGAGTGGTTCTGCAGGTGGTGACCACAGATCACTTCTCAGTTCCTATGCTTCCTGGCTGATGTTTTGGTCACTTTTGAATGCTGGCGGTGCTTTCACCCTAGTGGTAGCATGAGACGGAGTCTACAACCCACACAAGTGGCTCAGGTAGTGCAGCTTATCCAGGATGGCACATCAATGCGAGCTGTGGCAAGAAGGTTTGCTGTGTCTGTCAGCGTAGTGTCCAGAGCATGGAGGCGCTACCAGGAGACAGGCCAGTACATCAGGAGACGTGGAGGAGGCCGTAGGAGGGGAACAACCCAGCAGCAGGACCGCTACCTCCGCCTTTGTGCAAGAAGGAACAGGAGGAGCACTGCCAGAGCCCTGCAAAATGACCTCCAGCAGGCCACAAATGTGCATGTGTCTGCTCAAACGGTCAGAAACAGACTCCATGAGGGCGATATGAGGGCCCGACGTCCACAGGTGGGGGTTGGGCTTACAGCCCAACACCGTGCAGGACGTTTGGCATTTGCCAGAGAACACCAAGATTGGCAAATTCACCACTGGCGCTCTGTGCTCTTCACAGATGAAAGCAGGTTCACACTGAGCACATGTGACAGACGTGACAGAGTCTGGAGATGCCGTGGAGAACGTTCTGCTGCCTGCAACATCCTCCAGCATGACCGGTTTGGCATTGGGTCAGTAATGGTGTGGGGTGGCATTTCTTTGGAGGGCCGCACAGCCCTCTATGTGCTCGCCAGAGGTAGCCTGACTGCCATTAGGTACCGAGATGAGATTCTCAGACCCCTTGTGAGACCATATGCTGGTGCGGTTGGCCCTGGGTTCCTCCTAATGCAAGACAATGCTAGACCTCATGTGGCTGGAGTGTGTCAGCAGTTCCTTCAAGACGAAGGCATTGATGCTATGGACTGGCCCGCCCGTTCCCCAGACCTGAATCCAATTGAGCACATCTGGGACATCATGTCTCTCTCTATCCACCAACGTCATGTTGCACCACAGACTGTCCAGGAGTTGGCAGATGCTTTAGTCCAGGTCTGGGAGGAGATCCCTCAGGAGACCGTCCGCCACCTCATCAGGAGCATGCACAGGTGTTGTAGGGAGGTCATACAGGCACGTGGAGGCCACACACACTACTGAGCCTCATTCTGACTTGTTTTAAGGACATTACATCAAAGTTGGATCAGCCTGTAGTGTGTTTTTCCACTTTAATTTTGAGTGTGACTCCAAATCCAGACCTCCATGGGTTGAAAAATTTGTTTCCATTTTTTAATTTTTGTGTGATTTAGTTGTCCGCACATTCAACTATGTAAAGAACAAAGTATTTCAGAAGAATATTTAATTAACTCAGATCTAGGATGTGTTATTTTTGTGTTCCCTTAATTTTTTTGAGCAGTGTATATAGTCTAGTCTTTGAAAAGAATGATGAACTTGTGAAAAATAGGAATAATCTTTAGCTGAGGCATTAAGGGTTCTCCAAGTATCAATTAAATGATTTTTGGTCAGTGCTTTTTGAATATTACCTAATGTTTTTTTGTGAAAGGGCCGATAAACCCTTGGAGGTGTCCATAATTGGGTTAAGGGATACGTTCAGATCTCCTCCTTTTAGTCTTATACCTTCTGCAAAAGTCTGAAATCTGTCAAGCGTATTCTTGAGCCATAAATATTGGTTATTTTTCGGAGCGTAAATGCTTTCTAGTGATATCAAAGTGTGACCAATCCTACCTTTTTACAAATATGTACCTTCCTTCTGTGTCTGTAAGTGTCAGAGTAGGTTCGAAGGGAATATGTTTATCTATCGCTATGCTGACTCCTCTGGCCGCATTCTTGTATGTGGAATGAAGACCCATGCTTTATAGAGAAGAAGACATGTTATATATAACTTCTACTAAGTACATTTCAGGTTATTGTAGATCCTGTCAGTTAGTAATCAATAATATTTTGATTGGAGGGGGGGGGAGATCGGGGTGGGGGGAGGGAGGAAATAAAAAGAAGGGGTGGGGGAGAGAGGAAATGGAAAAGACAGGAAAGGCATCTTAATGGTGGAACAGGATCTATCATTCTGCATAACCGTTGTAAATATTGAATGAGAAGGTGCTTAGTGAGTGAGTATTCATGATATCGGTAAAGCTTAGTACAATTTACACACATGTCTAAGTATATGGGTATATAGGTATATAAAGACACCCATAGGTTTGATGTTGACGACACTTATATAAACTGCATCCAGTGGATTTCGGTTTGTATCCACAGGGTGCAACTATATCTTAGCTTATAGCCTTTTACCATAGAAAAGTGTCTTATCCATGGCAAGATAGGAGACAGCAATTATAAAGTAAAAAAGCAGAATCATGACAATAACAGGATATTATGAGAAGAGCAACGGAGATGGAAATGTATATAGAGGGAGGGGACGGAGAGGTAGAATCGAGATTTGGTAAATGTGAGGGGGAGAGGAGGTAGTAAGCAGAGAGAGAAAAAGAAAGAAAAATGAAAAGAAAAATGAAAAATGATGGTGAGAGGACGACACACAAGCAGAATGGCTTATGTTTCCCATAGAGGAGGGGGAGATTAGAAGCACATAAACAAGTAACTTCACATTTTAGAAGTACGATGCGATTCTTGATGACGTTCGAGGTTACTTTTCCCTCTTGGATCTGGATCTCAAACTCATCTTCTATTCGATCTGGAATGTTTGTTCCTCACAGGTGTCGACCACGGTTCTAGACGTGGTAGTGGGGGTAGCTGCTTAACAGAATTGTCCAAAGGCATCCAAGAGTCCACTGGTATGGAATCTGTGCTGAGATGGTTCCAGGCCTCTGGCAAGTCCGATGGGGTTCGGATTGTGCAGCGTCTTCCATCCTTGCTGAATGTGAGACCGAAAGAGGAAAAGCCATCGATATAATATTTTCTGGTCTCTTAAGTAGTCTGTTAAGGGTTTCATAATTCTTCTTTTATTCAGTGTGGATGGAGCGATGTCTTGATACATATACATTTTCGTACCGAAGCTCCTTCCTCTCTCTCATCGCCTGTAGTAGGGCCGCAGTGCTTCTAAAGCTTAGTAAGCCGCATATAACATCACGCGGCGGCTCGCCTTTCTTTGGAACAGGGCGCAGGGATCTATGGATCCTTTCAATGGTGATATCTTGAGCTTTATCTTCCCCAAGTATGTCTGAAGAGCTGCTCTGCAACGACTTGTAATTCAGCTGCCCCTACTGTTTCTGGTAGCCCTTTTAATCTGATGTTTTTTCTTCTGCTCCGATTCTCCTGGTCCTCTATTAGCAATAAAGCGTTGTTGAGTGAGTTCGTTTTCACTTCCAGGAGATCGGATACTGCAGACGCCCTGTCAGTTAGTAGGCTCTGGTTCCCTTCCAGGGATTCGACTCTGTGGCCAAGGGATTTTACATCTTCCCTCATGTCTCTCACCTCCTGTAACAATGGCGCCATTGCTTGAGGCAGAGAGTCTTTCAGGAAGGATCTCGTGAGGATAGTGTTGTTGTCATCAGGTCGTAAAGCATCAACCTCTTCTCTTCCTCCCTCGGCTCCTCTATATTCCTCTCCGTCCTCTTCTTCCGAGTTCGGTATCGAGGGCTGCGACGCCATTTTGTTCAGGCGCGCTGGTGAAAGCGCCAGCTTTTTCCTTATAAAACGGTCCATCTCCGTCTGCCCCTTTTTATGTTTAGGGGTTGCCTGATGGTCTCTAGGCTTATCTCTCCCGATCTTGACCATTTTTGTCCAGTTCTAGGTGTCTTTTGCAGGAAAGCACGGGTCTTGGCGGCAGGAGCTCTGTCTCAGACCTCCATCACGCTCAGCGGTCAGGCTCCGCCCCCACAACTGACTTTTTAAATAAACCTAAAACCATCACATTTGGTACAAATGATAGGTTGGTGTCCTTCGATGTCACTAGCCTTTATACGTGCATTGACCATGAACAGGGTTTGGAGGCTATACAGTGGGCATTGAGACATACTGATTACCCCACTGAATTATGTGAATTTGTGAGTTCCTTGTTGGAAATCTTGCTGACATGTAATTACTTTTGTTTTGAGGACAGGTTCTATATACAGAGTCGAGGGACCGCTATGGGGTCAAACATGGCCCCAACGTACGCAAATATTTACATGACATATGTGGAGGAATCGTTTATATACCCGTCCACCCTCTACCAATCCGTGAGGGGTGAATGAGGTATATAGACTATCTTTTCCTCATATGGACAGGGACGGACACTGGTTTACAGGCATTCCATGACTTCCTTAACAATATACATGCCCAATTAAAGTTTACCAGAGTGGACTCTGTGCACTCTTTACAGTTCCTGGACACTCTGGTTTATGTGACAGAAATGGGGGTAACAGACAGACCTCTATGTGAAACCGACAGACCAAAAGATTATGCTAGGTTTTGACAGTGCCCACCCTAAGAACATGCTGGCTTCCCTCCCGTATAGTCAATTACTCAGGGCGAGACGTATCATCTCGGACGAGGAGATTGTGGATAACAGGTTACAGGTGATGGGTTCCAAATTTGTAGCTAGGAAATACCCAAGGAATTTGGTCAAGAGACATCTGGATAATGTCAGACAACAGATACGACCACAGTTGTTGACTACAACAAGAAAAAAATCAGACAACAAGAGGTTACCATTTGTATCCACCTACTCAGTTATGAGTAAGCAGGTAGCAGGCACACTTAAACGTAACTGGCAGATTTTAGCACGGTCTTTTCCAGATATTGTGGAATTTCAGTCACCACCCCTTATGTCTTACAGGAGGTCTAAAAATTTAGGGGATAAACTTGTACATTCTGTCTTATGGAAGCCTGAGAAACAATGTATCTCTAAGAAGGGTTGTTATCCCTGCCTCAATTGTTGTAATTGCAATAGTCTGCTGAAGGGGGATACCTTTTTCCATTCCCACACGGGGAAAAAGTATGGTATCAGGGGTTTCTACACTTGTTCCTCTGACTTCATAATCTACACATTGCAGTGTCCGTGTGGCCTCATCTATGTAGGTGAGACCACACAGGCCTGCAAATTAAGGATTAACCAACACAGATACTCAATTCGGAAATTGTACACAAAAATGCAGAGTCAATCAGGGGACTTGGAGGGTGAACTCCCTGTCCCAGAGCACATTTACAGGTGCAGTTGAGGTTCAGAATCATTGACGGCATTCCCCCACTACAAAGAGAGGGGGACCGGGAACGATTACTGAAGCGTTTAGAACTCAGATGGATTTTTGAACTTGACACCATTGAACCTAAGGGTCTCAACCGGGAGTTCAAGGTGGGCTCTCTTTTCTAGTTGCCACTCGGGATGTGGGATTGGGATATTTTTATTGTAACTTAAGTATTAGTAGTACCCGATGTACCATCGTGACAATGTATTCATTGATTTTTGTTCTGTTTATTTTTTACTTTTAGATTGGGCTATCACATGTTACCTGAGCAGAGAACTACATGCAGCCCCAAATATGAGCGACCAGGGAGCCGGCCATTTGGATAACTTTGTGATACCAGTTTTGATTGTACGTTTGTTTGCCCGTGCTGGATGCGTGCTCTGAGGGGTTTGCGTTATGTTGACATTAGGCATTGTTTGCCAATTCAATGATCCCCTCTTCTTGAGGATTTGCACATTTTACGCTGTTGGGGGATATGTGGGATGCTACGGGGGCAACACTACGCTATCCTATGGAATCTGTCTGGCCCTGAATCCATGTCATCCAAAGGAAAAAGAAGGGAATAGGCAGGGAAGGGGTGCTCTTCACTCTAAAGTTGGACCCAGACCAGGCAGAGGCCGATATATCTTACCCCCCCTGACCGGGGTTGGTGGTATACTGGCCCTTGTATTCCCTTTTTAAGTTAAGTCATGTACGCGTTTCCCCAGTACATCCCGTCGGTGGAAACCATTGGGAACTGTGCGGGTTAACGCGTACACCTGTATGGATTCGGATATGGGGTTCCACTGTTGGATCCTTGGGACTTTATTCAGCCTGATGTTGCCCCGTCCCCTCTGGGATGCACCCGACACACCTCTACCCACAGGTTTTATGATGCTCTCTCTGTTTGGATGGGGATCTGGGACTGTTTTTCAGTCAAGTTCACATTTTGCCCAGGGCTCAGTCCAGCTGGGTTATAATTATTGCTATAGTAGCGCCACACTGTTTATAGGGTATCCATTGTTGGCTGGTTCCTGGGTTGCTGATACGTGGGGCAATGTCTGTATTATGTGTAATTGATGTTAAGTTTCCGGGTATTGTCTATGAGTGGGGTGAGCGGCACAGCAAGCATTCACTTTATTCTTCTCCCATTATGGAATTTATCTCATGTTTTACAGGATCCTTGATAATATGATTTGTTTTATTCAGGACCTGGGGTTGCCAGGATACGGACTGGGTGCTCTATCACATGATCAGTCATGTGGTGGAGGGCGTTTGCGCGTTTCCTGGACTCCCGATCATGTGACCGCTATGCCGATCACATGACCACTGGGAATCTCGCTCCATAACTCACGCATGTGTAAAGACACGCGGGAGACACCGCTCATCGCACTCACACTACCGGATGGATTCTCTGCTCAGCTGTAGGGTAGGTTTTAATTGAAATACACAGCTGGGGTTGTAATGTTGAAATACTGTTTAATTATGTGACATTGTAACACGATTGGGTGAATATGTAGGGGGAGGGATTGACCTTTCAGAGGGACAACCCCTCAACCAATCCGGATTGAATGATGCACATATATATGTATTGAAGTTCACTTGTAGGGGGGGTATCAGGGGGGTATCCATCTGGTCTAAAGATCAAAACAATTGGATCTTTTCCGGATACTTTCCCGAACACTGGAGAATCATGAGATCACTGTGTTTGAGCAAATCAGCTATCAAGGACAACAGAAACAATTTAAAGAGGTTGACTACCCATGTTTGCCAACCCCCATCATGTCTCACAAAGTGGTCAATGGAGTTTGGATCCTTAATGATGATGCCACAATCAGTGGGTGCAGCATTGTCAGCATCACAGGAGATGAGGTGCCCAATGAAACCGAAGCAGGCTTGAGTGGTCCAGTGAAATCTCTGAAGGCCTATCTGAGCTATGAGGCAGAAAAATTATGATGAGCCAATGGAATCCCTGCCTATCTCATCTGCTTACCTGATCCCTGACCTTATTATCTGCAATCTCCAGAGCCTCCAGAGAAGGACCTTCCAGACATCATCTGACCAGAGACATTTCAACAGTCCTGTTCTCACACCATCACTAAGGCCTCATACATGATGTGGGAAAACCAGCCATCTAGAAACTAGATAGACATTGAGATCCACCTCATACCCTGAAGATGCCAAGGACCTAAGCTGAAGGCTACAGGCTCCTGATTCCTGGGACTTGTCCCTCTTGATTTTGCTTCTTGACCATGATACTAGAATAAAAGCTTTTGTTTGCATCAGATATTTGTGGTTTCTTCTGAGGTATAAGATTCGGGGACAGAGCACACAGGTGGGTTCTCATCTACTTGGGGTTATTGCCATGGGTAATACTGTGTCAGGATCTCATCTGAAAACTACAAGTAAGATGTTTTTCTGTAGACACTTGTAATGATGGGTCACTGTATAGCATGAGGTTGATGTGAAGGATACGTCCACTATGATATCTGGTGAACAGAGGTCTCAGCTCCTCGCTCCTCTACATTGAGAGAAATCCAAACATATGGAATATGTTCAGGATGATGATCCAAGAACTGGGATGGTAAATAGGGGGGCAAAAATTCCTGAAAACCAATGAAAATGGGCAAAAGAATTAGTCAGTAATGTAATATAAGTGATCAGTTGGGGTCCGACACCCAGGACCCCTGCCGATCAGCTGTTTGAGAAGGCACCACTTCTCGCAGTATCTCCATGGCCTTCTCTTAGCTTTCGCTAGGCCAGTGATGTCAGATTCATTGGTCATTTGGCCTAGGAACAGCTCAGCCAGACTGCAGTGAATGGAGCTGGGCGCGATACCAAGCACGGCCACTATACAATGTACGGCGCTGTGCTCGGTGGGCTGAGAGAAAGCTGTGTAGCTCAAGCAGCTGATCGGTGGGGTCCCGGGTGTCGGTCCCCCAAAGACCAGATACTAATGATCTCCCCTGAGGAGAGCTCATCAGTAAAGAAAGAAAGAGCTGAGACCAGTGACCACTGACAACTCCGGTCCTCGGGACTGACACCTCCAGTCCCTTAACACTGACACCTCCAGTCCACGATCACTGACACCTCCAGTCCCCGAACACTGACACCTCCAGTCCCAACCACTAACACCTCCAGTCCCCGACCACTGACACCTCCAGTCCCTGATCACTGACACCTCCAGTCCCCGATCACTGACACCTCCAGTCCCCGATCACTGACACCTCCAGTCCCCGACCACTGACACCTCAAGTCCGCGACCACTGACACCTCCAGTCCCCGATCACTGACACCTCCAGTCCCCGATCACTGACACCTCCAGTTCCCGATCACTGACACCTCCAGTTCCCGATCACTGACACCTCCAGTTCCCGATCACTGACACCTCCAGTTCCCGATCACTGACACCTCCAGTTCCCGATCACTGACACCTCCAGTTCCCGATCACTGACAACTTGTCACGGATGGTGTACAGGAAACAAGACAATGCAATACAATAATGACTCACTGGATCCACAACTAAGGAACAAAAGGGAGACCCCTACATGAGACCTGGCACTCTCCCTAATTGCTCAGCCTATGCGAACACCCCAAATGTGGATGGGCGCATATCCATGTACCTCGGCTATCTAATACCTGAAGACCCTACAATAGTGAGGGGACACGACCACCGGCTCCCTACACTAGACACGGAGGGAGTCAGGGTCACCTGAAAATCCAGCAGACAGAAAATCACAAATAAAGGAACAGCACTTATATTGCAGAGGACTGGGAAATAGAAACAGCAAGCACACAGACTCCAGGAAGTTGTATAAGCCGCAACCTAATGCATCATGGGGAGGAACTTAAAGGGAAACAATCAGTCCAACTGCATGACAGCTGAGATAGACTAACGAGATGAGGAACTTAACCAAAACAGAGAAACTCAAGGAGGAGGATCTGGAAAGCTCCTGTCAGAGCTTCTCAACTGTCTGGTTGTGACAGTACCCCTCCCTCTATGAGTGGACTCCGGACACTCAGGGCCCACCTTCTCTGGATGGGACCTATGGAAAGCCCTGATGAGACGAGTGGCCTTAATGTCCGTCACTGGGACCCACATCCTCTCCTCAGGACCATAACCCTCCCAATGAACGAGGTACTGGAGGGAACCGCGGACAAGACGAGAATCCACAATCCTAGAGACCTGAAATTCAAGATTTCCATCAACCATAATCGGAGGAGGAGGCAAAGGCGAGGGTACAATAGGTTGAACATAAGGTTTCAATAAGGACTTATGAAAAACATTATGGATCTTCCAAGTCTGAGGAAGATCAAGACGGTAGGCAACAGGATTGATGACAGACAGGATCTTGTAAGGCCCAATAAACCTAGGACCCAACTTCCAGGAGGGAACCTTCAATTTGATATTCTTGGTAGACAACCACACCAGATCACCAACATTCAGGTCCGGACCAGGCACACGTCTCTTATCTGCCACACGCTTATATCTCTCACTCATGCTCTTTAGATTATCCTGAATCTTTTGCCAAATAGATGACAAAGACGAGGAGAATCTGTCCTCATCAGGTAAACCAGAAGACCCCTCTCCCGAGAAAGTCCCAAACTGCGGATGAAACCCATATGCACCAAAAAATTGTGACTTATCAGAGGACTCCTGACGACGGTTATTTAAAGCAAACTCAGCAAGGGACAAAAAAGAACACCAATCCTCCTGATTCTCCGCCACAAAACAGCGCAGATATGTCTCCAGATTCTGATTGACGCGCTCTGTCTGGCCATTCGACTGCGGGTGGAAAGCAGAAGAGAATGACAACCGAACCCCCCAGGCGAGAACAGAAAGCCTTCCAGAATCTGGAAACAAACTGCGTGCCCCTAACAGAGACTATGTCTGAAGGAATACCATGCAATTTGACAATGTGGTCAATAAATGCCTGCGCCAGCGTCTTAGCATTGGGCAAACCAGGAAAAGAGATGAAATGCACCATTTTGCTAAAACGGTCCACCACCACCAGAATCACAGTCTTCCCCGAGGAACGAGGCAAGTCCGTTATGAAGTCCATGGACAGATGTGTCCAAGGACGGGAAGGAATGGGTAAGGGAAGGAGAGGACCTGATGGCCGTGAATGAGGGACTTTGGCACGAGCGCAAGTCTCGCAAGCTGCCACAAAACCCTCAACCGACTTACGAAGCGCAGGCCACCAGAATCTCCGAGCGATGAGATCCAGTGTGGCTCTTGCCCCCGGGTGCCTAGCAAGGACCGTATCGTGGTGTTCCTTAAAAATCTTGTGTCTCAAAGCGAGAGGCACAAACAACCTACCAGGAGGACAAAGATCAGGAGCCTCTGACTGGGCTGCCTGCACCTCTGCCTCCAATTCAGGAAACAGAGCAGAGACCACCACACCTTCAGCCAAAATGGGACCCGGGTCTTCAAAATTCCCACCTCCCGGAAAACAACGTGACAGGGCATTGCCTTCACATTCTTAACCCCAGGGCGGAACGTGACAACAAAATTAAATCTTGAAAAGAACAAAGACCATCTGGCCTGTCTCGGGTTCAGACGCTTGGCTGACTCCAAGTAGGCCAGATTTTTATGGTCAGTAAACACGGTAATAGGGTGTCTGGCTCCCTCTAGCCAATGGCGCCATTCCTCAAAAGCCAACTTGATGGCCAACAATTCCCTATCTCCCACATCATAATTTCTCTCTGCGGAGGAGAGTTTCTTCGAGAAAAAGGCACATGGTTGCCATTTGGCAGGAGAGGAACCCTGAGACAAGACCGCACCCACCCCTACCTCAGAAGCATCAACCTCAACTATGAAGGGTAACGAAATATCAGGTTGTACCAGGATGAGAGCGGAAGCAAAACTCTCCTTGATATTAGAAAAGGCCTTACGCGCCTCTACCGACCAGGAAGAAAAATCTACCCCCTTTCTGGTCATATCAGTGAGTAGTTTAACAACAGAGGAATAATTCAAAATAAATTTCCTGTAATAATTGGCAAAGCCCAAAAAACGCATCAGCGCCTTCTGATTCTCAGGAAGCTCCCACTCAAGCACAGCGCGGACCTTCTCGGGGTCAATGCGAAAACCAGAAGCGGAGAGAAGAAACCCCAGAAATTGAATTTCTGGAACCGCAAACACACATTTCTCCAGTTTCGCGTATAATTTATTCTCCCGCAGGATGAGCAAGACCTGACGTAAGTGTTCCTTATGAGTCTTGAAATCAGGAGAAAAAATCAAAAAGTCATCCAAATACACTAATACAAATTTTCCCATTAAATGATAAAAAATGCTGTTGACGAAATGCTGAAAAACGGCTGGGGCATTCATCAAACCAAAAGGCATAACCAAATTCTCAAAATGGCCCTCAGGGGTATTGAAAGCCGTCTTCCATTCGTCTCCTTCTCTGACCCTGACCAGGTTGTATGCCCCTCTTAGGTCTAATTTGGAAAAGACTTTAGCCCCAACAACCTGGTTAAACAGGTCCGGGATCAGAGGAAGCGGATAAGGGTCACGAATAGTGATACTGTTCAGCTCCCTGAAATCCAGACAAGGTCTTAAAGAACCATCTTTTTTCTTAACAAAGAAAAAACCAGCGGCAACAGGTGACTTCGAGGGTCGTATGTGTCCTTTTCTCAGACTCTCAGAGATATAAGCACGCATAGCGACCCTCTCAGGTTGGGAAAGATTGTATAAACGAGATTTAGGCAGCTTGGCGCCTGGGATGAGATTAATAGGGCAATCGTACTCCCTGTGCGGGGGCAAATCCTGAACTCCACTCTCAGAGAAGACATCCGAAAATTCAGAGAGGAAAGGTGGTACAGTCTTAGTAGAAACCTCAGAAACAGATGTCATGAGGCAATTCTCTCTGCAAAAGTCACTCCAACCATTTATTTGCCTCGCTTGCCAATCAATGGTGGGGTTATGTTTAGTGAGCCAGGGTAGCCCCAACACTAGAGGAGTAGGCAAACCGCTAAGGACGAAACATGACACATCCTCAACATGAACATCACTCACAATTAAACGGATATTGTGAACTATGCCCTTTAATGATTTCTGAGAAAGTGGAGCGGAATCAATAGCAAAAACAGGAATATCCTTTCCCAAAGTGCATACCTGGAAACCATGAGTTATTGCAAATTGATTATCAATGAGATTGACAGCTGCTCCACTATCCACAAAAATCTCACAAAAAATGCTCTTGCTCTCTAGCGCCACCCTAGCAGGCAGGACAAAACGGGAACTACAAGCAAATGGAAAACCTTCAATTTCCGCCTCAACCCTGCCAATAGTAACAGACGGAACATTTTTAAAAGGTTTTTTCCTTTTTGTTTCTTTATTACTCCCAGAAGACTGCCTGAATCTCCTAGAGGGACAAACATTTGCCAAATGATTTATACCTCCACAACAAAAACAAAGCCTCCCATGCGGGCTGAATCTTCTATTGTCAGAGGCAATCAACCCCAGCTGCATGGGCTCCTGCTCAGAAGGGGCTGACAGCGACTGAGACCCCTGCGCACAGAAAGAGACCGCTGCACTGTCCCGGGACTGAGTATGACAGGAAGGAGAGATCTCTCCTCTCTCTCTAAGACGCCTGTCAATACGAACGGCCTGAGACATAGCAGAATCCAAGGAGGTAGGTCTCTCATGAAAGGCAAATGCATCTTTCAATCCCTCTGAAAGACCATGGCAAAATTGACTTCGGAGTGCAGCATCATTCCAACCAGTATCAGCTGCCCATCTCCGAAATTCTGAGCAGTATATCTCTGCGGATTGTTTACCCTGGCATAACAGACGTAGTCTAGACTCAGCCAGAGCAATACGATCCGGATCATCATATATCTGACCCAGGGCTAAAAAGAATTCATCCACTGAACGGAGGGGCCGTGCCCCCTCCGGCAGCGAAAAACCCAGGATTGAGCGTTACCCCTGAGCAGCGATATAATGATCCCCACCCTCTGTTCTTCATCACCAGAGGAATGGGGAAGAAGGCGAAAATGGAGTTTGCAAGTCTCTCTAAAACGCACAAAATACTCACTACCCCCGGAGAACGTATCCGGGAGCGAGATCTTAGGCTCAGAACAAACTCCATGAACGCAAGCTGAACCGGTCACTTGAAACTGAGAAAAAGTCTTACGGAGATCAGCTACCTCCAATGAAAGACTCGGAAGCGCTCAGCCAAAAGTGAAACCGGATCCATGCTTGAGACGGTTTTGGCGGCTTATAATGTCACGGATGGTGTACAGGAAACAAGACAATGCAATACAATAATGACTCACTGGATCCACAACTAAGGAACAAAAGGGAGACCCCTACATGAGACCTGGCACTCTCCCTAATTGCTCAGCCTATGCGAACACCCCAAAGGTGGATGGGCGCATATCCACGTACCTCGGCTATTTAATACCTGAAGACCCTACAATAGTGAGGGGACACGACCACCTGCTCCCTACACTAGACACGGAGGGAGTCAGGGTCACCTGAAAATCCAGCAGACAGAAAATCACAAATAAAGGAACAGCACTTATCTTGCAGAGGACTGGGAAATAGAAACAGCAAGCACACACACTCCAGAAAGTTGTATAAGCCACACCCTAATGCATCATGGGGAGGAACTTAAAGGGAAACAATCAGTCCAACTGCATGACAGCTGAGATAGACTAACGAGATGAGGAACTTAACCAAAACAGAGAAACTCAAGGAGGAGGATCTGGAAAGCTCCTGTCAGAGCTTCTCAACTGTCTGGTTGTGACACACCTCCTGTCCCCAATCACTAACACCTCCAGTCCCCGATCACTAACACCTCCAGTCCCCGATCACTAACACCTCCAGTCCCTGGAACTAATAAGCAGAGCACTGGTTCTGTGTAATGGAGACGTTACTGGTACGGAGATTAACTCCTTATCAACCAGTCTCCTATTATCTATATATGTTCACAATAATGAAGGAAAGAAGTTTTACGTCCAATAATACATAAAATTATCTGCCTGAAAAGACGTATGAGGGGAAAATAATAAAGAATTTATTAAATATAAATTAGGGAAACTGAATATCACGTCTGTGACTAATCAGGCTTCCAAACTCCAAAAAAGTGGTGTAGGAGAGGGATTAAATCCACACCACTGTAATAGAGTCTAGACAAGGATCCTGTACAGCTAGCACAGCGGTGCTAATATGAGCTGATCAGGAAACAAAACACGGCTCAAAGGGTTAAACCAAGCACAGGTGTATAGGGTGTAGATCAACCTGGCTGGGCGGTATGAGCTGGCTGACAAGTGAATAAGGCCCCCTTGAGGGTCATACATCCACCAAGAGCCACAAAGTAGTGAAGGTCACTCAGCCCTATCAATCAACCCATCCGCCAGGAATACTGATAGTCATGAACCCTAAATATACAGGTCAGCTATTGTATGTGCTGCCTGAATATAACAAACACCCTGCCTAGAGAGCCGTGAAATAGACACACAAACACCGGCTCAACGCGTTTCACTATGGCCATATGGGCCACAATTCATCAGGAGCGAAGCGGAGTGTTAAAAACATTAATTGCCTGTGGAGCAGAGCCGCCTCACACTGTTGTGTGTAAAGGCATTCGGCGCTATGATGGCCGTAGGTGCTGATAGACGTATTACTACCAAGTTGTTTAGGAAACAAACGGCGACCAACAGTCTCCTACATTGGGAGAGCGGACATCCGCTGGCCCTGAGAAGGGGTATCCCTAAGGGACAGTACCTTCACTACTTTGTGGCTCTTGGCGGATGTATGACCCTCAAGGGGGCCTTATTCACTTGTCAGCCAGCTCATACCGCCCAGCCAGGTTGATCTACACCCTATACACCTGTGCTTGGTTTAACCCTTTGAGCCGTGTTTTGTTTCCTGATCAGCTCATATTAGCACCGCTGTGCTAGCTGTACAGGATCTTTGTCTAGACTCTATTACAGTGTTGTGGATTTAATCCCTCTCCTACACCACTTTTTTGGAGTTTGGAAGCCTGATTAGTCACAGACGTGATATTCAGTTTCCCTAATTTATATTTAATAAATTCTTTATTATTTTCCCCTCATACGTCTTTTCAGGCAGATAATTTTATGTATTATTGGACGTAAAACTTCTTTCCTTCATTATTGTGAACATATTTTGATTTAATATCTCCTTAGGTAGGGAATGGCAGGCTTTTTGTCCAATGACCTGAGTTCTGAGTGTTGGCTGGGTGATCCCAAGGAGGTGTTCACGGAAAAGGAGCTGCCCTCACAGACAGCTCAAATCAGTATCACCGCATCCTTCAAACATTTGAACCGTATTTATAAAGATCATGTTCGGTGCTGGTGGGAGGTCCAGACCCTGGATATCTATATAAAGAATAATATAGTTCCAAGAGGTCTTAGAAGTCCTGTCCTCCCTACTGCGCGTGTACGCTCCAATGAGTTCTTTAAAAAGTGGGAGCAAGAATCCATTGCAGGCTCCCTCCGCTTAATGCGGTTATTATTAGATGAAGAGCGAAGATTACTATCAGTGAGCGAGACAGAACTAAAGGAAAGCATTGAACAGGCAAAGAAATTTAGTGAACATAGTGACTTTAATAAAAAAGAAACACTTTTACAACAAAATATAGAACGTTTTACTGCTCAAATTAAAGAGAGGAAGCATTTTCTATACAATAGAGACACCAATGACTTTAAAGAGGGGCGTGTACTTGAATTTGGCCCAAAACGCCAGATAACTTCTGAGCTAGACACTGATTTGTCTTCCTCGGATTGTGATACAGACGGTGAACGAATCGTCCTACCATCTCGCGGACGAGGGAATACAAATAGAAGACCTCAGGGATCACGGGGACCTACACGGGGGGGTAAAGGAGGAAGAGGCTCACGTGGGGGTTTTTTAGACCAGACCCCACCGGTATCAGACTACCCACTACGTTACAGGAGACCCCCAGTAGATCCAAAGTAGACGAACTACAAGTTGTGAATATGTCCAAAAAAGTTCTCTCCCCAGTACAAATTGAGGTTCTTCAAAAAGGTTTATCGTTTGTTCCCCTCCAAAAGTTCAATTTATTTTATTGGATCAAAGATCTGCAGCTATATGCGCGCAAGCTCAAGTGGAAGAAATTCTTCTCATTGCATAACAAACGACAGTGTCTGGAATTGGGCATTAATTTAGAGGACCTACAGGATCTAAATCTTTTGGTGGGTTTGTCAGAGGAGAGGAATAGGAATATAGGGGATGGTCCATATACGGACTTAAAGAATCCGTCTAAACTATTTCCACCCCTCAATGACAACTCGCCAATTGATACCTTCTTACATGTAGTGATCCGGGATCTTCAGAAACTTGATGGGATGAGCCTGGGGCGTGATAATATGCAGCCCGAGGAAAGATTGGCACTGGAACAGCTGGAAAATGACAACAGTGTTGTCATTAAGCCCTCTGACAAGGGCGGCAACATTGTTGTCATGGACCAAGATAATTACCGTTCCATGTGCCTCAGACTCTTGGATGATAAAAAAACCTATACTACCTTGAGTTCTGATCCCACTTTGACTTTTAAGGCCCAATTGGCAGGAATACTACAGGATGCTTTGCAAGAAAGACTTATTAGCAAGACAGAGTTTGAATTTTTACTACCTAAATTCCCTGTGTTTGCTACTTTCTACAGCCTGCCTAAGCTACATAAACAAGGTCTTCCTGTAAAAGGTAGACCTATTGTTTCGGGCATGGGCAGCCTCACTGCAAATATAAGTACGTATGTGGACACTATCCTGCGTCCATTTGTGGTGAGTCTGCCCTCGTATGCCCGTGATACGATGGATGTGCTACAGAGACTGGATGGCATATACTGTGATCAGGAGATATGGCTGGCGAGTCTGGATGTCGAAGCCCTTTATACCTCTATACTACATGATTTGGGGTGTAAAGCGGTGGAGACTTTCCTCCAACAGAGAGGCGAACAGTGTCGCCGCCATAATGCCCTGGTTATGCAATTGTTGGACTTCATTCTGACACGGAACATCTTCCTTTTTGATCAACGAATCTACCACCAGCTCAGGGGGGTTGCGATGGGCAGTCCCTGTGCCCCCACTTTCGCTAACCTCTTCCTGGGCTGGTGGGAGAAAGAGGTGGTGTTCTCGGAATCTATGGATCCATATACATCTTGCATCCAATTGTGGATTAGATACCTGGACGATGTCCTGATATTGTGGAGTGGTACCAGAGAGGGTTTCCTTGAATTTGTGGAGGTACTAAACACTAACGTCATCGGCCTCTTTTTTACATCGGATATACAAGAGAGTGCAATTACGTTTTTAGATCTCAGCATCTCAATAGGTGCTGATAGACGTATTACTACCAAGTTGTTTAGGAAACAAACGGCGACCAACAGTCTCCTACATTGGGAGAGCGGACATCCGCTGGCCCTGAGAAGGGGTATCTCTAAGGGACAGTACCTCAGGGCCAGGAGAAATTGTTCCGAGCTTGGTGAGTTTAAGGCTGCAGCTTTGGACCTGAAACATAGGTTTACAAACAGGGGGTATCCAGAGTATACCCTGAAAAAAGCGTACCATCACGCCATGAGCACAAATCGTAGCCAGTTACTGACCCCCAGAGATAGGGATAAGGGTGATTTGACACCACGTATTTTGGCGAATTTCGATAAAGCCCACCGCCAAGTTCAGGAAATCCTCCAGAATCACTGGTCCATTCTACAATCGGACCCTGATATAGGATCATCCTTATCTGATCGCCCATTGGTTACGTACAGACGTGGCTCCAATTTGCGTGACCGTCTGGTACATAGCCTCTACACTCGGCCCACCCCTGAAACGTGGCTCAAAAATTCTGCAAAAGGTAATTTCCCCTGTGGTTCCTGCATCATATGCAAATTCATTACTAAAGGAGATTCCTTCACTAGTGTGTGTAATGGAAGAAGTTACAAGATCCGGTCCTTTATTAGATGCACCTCAGTGGGTGTCATATACCTCATCACATGTAATTGTGGGCTGCAGTATGTGGGCAAGACAAAGTGAGAAATGAGACGCAGGATAGGGGAACATCTATCAGACATCCGTAATTCACGGGACACTACGGTGTCTCGCCATGTGCGGGAAATGCACGCAGGAAATCCGGATGTTCTGAGGGTCCAGGGTATTGTTATGCCCAAAAGATCCATACGTGGCGGAGATATGGATACACTTCTACTCCAAAAAGAAGCGATGTGGATTTTCAGATTGCAAACTATACAACCAAATGGGCTAAATGAAGCAATTTCCTATTCATGCTTCATTTGAGCCACGTTACTGCACGAATGACCTCCCCTTCTGCTTGTGTATATGTGGCTGCTTCTATACCCTGGCCATTTTACAAGCTATTATGGCCCCTTGTATCCCCAATGACCCCCCCCCCCCTTTTTCCATATGGGGTCCATGGAGGTTGGGGCTGGTCTCTGTTGTTCTGTCACTATGTTTGTTACTGTTTCTTTATTTATGCCGTTTATATATGGTTCTGTTTTAGGATATACTTACCCCCCCTTTTCCTTGATGTCATCAATCTGGGCTCCCCCGGTATAGCTGATATTAGTGCCAGGCGTGTAGGTGACGTAACTCACATAGCCGCGATTTTCGATTCCCCCTGTACACATGGGCACTGGTTGTGCCAGCAGGGAGGTGTGTGATGCAAGGAGGGCTCTGGGCGGATCGGGGGTGTAAGTCAGATGACGCACCTTTCTCCGATTCGGCGGAGCGATAACACACGCCCCCTTTGTAGGCGGGGCTGACTGGATATCTTGCCGGCGTTCAAGCGGCCGCGTACGGCCATCATAGCGCCGAATGCCTTTACACACAACAGTGTGAGGCGGCTCTGCTCCACAGGCAATTAATGTTTTTAACACTCCGCTTCGCTCCTGATGAATTGTGGCCCATATGGCCATAGCGAAACGCGTTGAGCCGGTGTTTGTGTGTCTATTTCACGGCTCTCTAGGCAGGGTGTTTGTTATATTCAGGCAGCACATACAATAGCTGACCTGTATATTTAGGGTTCATGTCTATCAGTATTCCTGGCGGATGGGTTGATTGATAGGGCTGAGTGACCATCACTACTTTGTGGCTCTTGGCGGATGTATGACCCTCAAGGGGGCCTTATTCACTTGTCAGCCAGCTCATACCGCCCAGCCAGGTTGATCTACACCCTATACACCTGTGCTTGGTTTAACCCTTTGAGCCGTGTTTTGTTTCCTGATCAGCTCATATTAGTACCGCTGTGCTAGCTGTACAGGATCTTTGTCTAGACTCTATTACAGTGGTGTGGATTTAATCCCTCTCCTACACCACTTTTTTGGAGTTTGGAAGCCTGATTAGTCACAGACGTGATATTCAGTTTCCCTAATTTATATTTAATAAATTCTTTATTATTTTCCCCTCATACGTCTTTTCAGGCAGATAATTCTCCTATTATCTATGTATAAATGTAAGGGGCAAAAGATTTCACTGTGGCTTCTAACCCACCACCACCCAGGAGACTGCAGCCACCAGGCGGTATACAGGGTACAGAGGTAATGTAGTAACCCACCACCACCCAGCACACTGCAGCCACCAGGCGGTATACAGGGTACAGAGGTAATGGAGTAACCCACCACCACCCAGCACACTGCAGCCACCAGGCGGTATACAGGGTACAGAGGTAATGGAGTAACCCACCACCACCCAGCACACTGCAGCCACCAGGTGGTATACAGGGTACAGAGGTAATGGAGTAACCCACCACAACCCAGCACACTGCAGCCACCAGGCGGTATACAGGGTACAGAGGTAATGGAGTGACCCACCAACACCCAGCACACTGCAGCCACCAGGCTGTATACAGGGTACAGAGGTAATGGAGTGACCTACCACCACCCAGCACACTGCAGCCACCAGGTGGTATACAGGGTACAGAGGTAATGGAGTAACCCACCACCACCCAGCAGACTGCAGCCACCAGGTGGTATACAGGGTACAGAGGTAATGGAGTAACCCACCAACACCCAGCACACTGCAGCTATCAGCAGGGCCGTCTTTAATATTGATTGGACCCTGGGCAAAAATGTACTTGGGCCCCCTGGATCCCGCCTTCCCACACCCTAGCAGGCAATCACGCCGTCCACCACAACACACACACAAAAAATCCACACATCTGGTAGAGTCCAGTGAATGACTGTAAATACTTCCAGTTCTGAAGACTCCAGCGGCTCAGGATCAGTGCTCTGGGCAGCTGGGCTCAGGCTAGAAGTGGGCACCGCTCTGCAGGAAGGAGACCAGGGCTCGGCTCACCCTAGTGTTACAGGGCACCCCAGCACCCCACAGTATGCAGTATAGCACCCTATAGTATACAGCACCCCACAGTATGCAGTATAGCACCCTATAGTATACAGCACCCCACAGTATGCAGTATAGCACCCTATAGTATACAGCAACCCACAGTATGCAGTATAGCACCCTATAGTATACAGCACCCCACAGTATGCAGTATAGCACCCCACACTATACAGTACCCCACAGTATATAGTAGAGCAGTATAGCAGTCCACAGTATACAGCACCCCACAGTATACAACACCTCACAGTATACAGTAGAGCAGTATAGCACCTCACCGTATACAGCACCGTATACAGCTCCGCCCCGGCTCTATGGGGGTGCCAGAGCCTAGAAGCAAATAGCGCTTCCAACAATATACAGATGTAGTAGAGTTAACACTCATGCTTTATTAGATGTGTTATCTAAACTAAATGCGTTAAGCAAACACCTTCAATTACTTTTTCAATGGCTTTTGTTTCAAGATAACGTGATGAGTTAAGAAATTTGAGTTAAGAGTTTGAGTAGTAACCCTGCTACATCTGTAGATGGAAGCGTTCATTGCTGGAGCACAGGGAGCTGCGGTCCTGTCACTCAGCTCCCTGCGCTCTGTCTCTCCCGCACTGAATGATGAAGCAGGAAGACTTCTCCCCGCTCCACCATTCAGCCTGCAGACACAGATCGCGCTGTCGGATTGTGTGGGTGGAGCTTGCAGCCTGGAAATCTGCACAAGCTCCGCCCACACAGTGCTGCAGAGCGATCTGTGTCTGTAGGGGAGAGAGGACTGGGAGCTTCAGGAACGGGACAAGGTGAGTAGGTACTGTGTTTTTTTTTTATTTAACAGAGGGTATTTCTACCATGGTGGGGCACAGAGGGTATTTCTTCCATTGAGGGAGCACAGAGGGCAAAATTTCTACAAAATAGGCACAGAGGGCATTACTACTACAAATGGGTCACAGAGGGCATTATTACTAGTACAAAGGGGGCACAGAGGGCATTATTACTACAAATGGGCACAGAGGGCATTACTACTACAAAGGGGGCACAGAGGGTAATACTACTACAAAGGAGGCAAAGAGGGCAATACTACTACAAAGGGGGCACAGAAGGCATTACTACTAATAAGGTAGCATAGAGTGCAAAACTATTACAAAGGGGCACAGATGGCAATACTACTACAAAGAGGGCACAGAGGGCAATACTACTACAAAAGGGTCACAGAGGGCATTATTGCTACGAAGGGGGCACAGAGGGCAATACTACTACAAAGGGAGAACAGAGGGAATTTCTACTACAAAGGGGGCACAGATGGCATTACTACTACAAAGGGGGCACAAAGGGTAATACTACTACAAAGGAGGCACAGAGGGCAATACTACTACAAAGGGGGGCACAGAGGGAACTATCAGTGCTTCACTATTGGTGCAATCTCTCGATATCCCACAGGAGTGTGCTGGAGGAGAGGAGCGCATCTGTGGAGGGCGATTTGGTTCTCTGTCTCCAAATATGCAGATGGTTCTGTGCTAGAGTGAAGAATCCTGCATTACTAAAATAGCAGTGCGGTCCTACCCTGAAAACACTACTACAAAGGACATTAGTAGTATTAGGGGGGCACAATGGGCATTACTACTATAGAGGGGCACAATGGGCATTACAACTATAAATGGGATACAATGGGCATTATAACTATGAAGTGGGCACAATGGACATTACTACTGTGAAGGAGGCACAGTGGGAATTATTACTATGATGGGGGGACAATGGGCATTACTACTATTAAGGGGGCACAATGGGCATTTCTTTTACTACTATGAATTTGCACAATGTGCATTACTACTATGGAGGGGGCACAATGGGCATTACTACTATAAATGGGATACAATGGGCATTATAACTATGAAGTGGGCACAATGGGCATTACTACTGTGAAGGAGGCACAGTGGGAATTATTACTATGAGGGGGCACAATGGGCATTACTACTTTCAAGGTGGCACAATGGGCATTACTACTATGAAGGGAGCACAGATGGCATTACTACTGTGAAGGGGGAACAGAGAGCATTACTCTTGCAAAGTGGGTGGGCATAACTGTTATGGGGCACTGAATGGGCATTATTACTATGAAGGTGCTATAAGAGCATTATTACTTTTATGGGGGCAAAGTGAGGGCGTAAGTGCTCTGAAGGGGCACAGAGAGAACATTACAACTGTGAAGGGGGCACAATGAAGTGATAAGTAATTTAAAGGGGCACAATGTGGGCATAACTACTGTGAAAGTTGTACAGTGAAGGCATAACTACCATGAGAGGGCACATATCTGGACAAAACTACGGGGAAGTTTGTACAATGGGGGCAATACTACTGGAAAGGGGTACCATTTTTTTTAAAGTATTGGTTTGGGATGCCAGAGAAAGGACCCGCCCCGGGTGTCAAACACCCTAGGCACGCCACTGCGGGGTACAGAGGTAATGGAGTAACCCACCACCACCCAGAATACTGCAGCTACCAGGCGGTATACAGGGTACAGAGGTAATGGAGTAACCCATTACCACCAAGCACACTGCAGCCACCAGGCGGTATACAGGGTACAGAGGTAATGGAGTCACCTAGCACACTGCAGCCACCAGGCGGTATTCAGATGCTCTGTGATGACTTGCGGTGCTCTGTTTAGATTTGCGATGCGCTGGCTTGGATACACTGCTGCAGACCTTGAGCCTAGTGGCGGGAAACTAGAAATGCAAAATTCATGGTCTCTCCGTGGATAGCGGTGCAGGCACTCTAGCTCTGGACTTTGGCCTCCCACCATACGTCTCTTTCTCTCTCTAGGGATCGCAGGAGGGTTGGCGCTCTATCTCTGACTATTTTGCCTTTGCTGTTCTGCCACTTTAAGAGTCGGCTGCAGTTTGACTAATGCACACGTTCTATAGCCTCTATGAAAGGTCCGCTGAGATGTCTTTCCTTGCTCACTCAGGGAACAGTTGCTGCGCGACGGTATATGCTGGCACTCCGCTGCTCTAATGCACTCTTTACTGTGCAAGTTGAGGAGCGCTATCACTTCGCCCTCTGAGGGTAATAGTTCCGCTGTGGCAGGCGCAGCACTACAAAGTGCCTTTTGCGCTGTGGCATTAGAAGAATTCTGATATCTCTGACTATTAGTCTAACCAGACTGTCTATTACTCTGTAATTCCTCTAGTGCCGTTCTATTGAAGCAGTAGGTTTAAAGAGCACACCAAATGCTTGAAATAACTTCTTTATTAACTTCAACTTTTCTTCATATATAACACTGCCGCCTCCGCAGCATATAGTCCATGTACAAAACACGTGTTGAATAAAGTATCACAAAATGACTGTATGCATAAGATGGTGGTTCAACTGTTTAATCTTGTCATTCAACATAAAATGGTGGATATATTTCTCTCTTCAGTATCTGTACTCTCACTTTAAGTTATTTAAGCACTTTATGATCTCTCTGAGAGGTATATCTGAGGTTAACCATTAGTTCACTTGCTCTACTTGGTTTGCAGTTTGTTCTATACAATTGCTTATGATCTAGTATGAGCAGTTCGCATTTGTATGCCATTTGTTTGGATTGTATGATTGTATGGCTCAGTAGTTCATTTGTATAGTGGAACTGTAAGTAAACATACATATAACTGGTTCAGTATACAGTTCTAATAACTATATTAACAGTAGGAACATTGTATAACTGTTTTAAATACCTATTTTGGCCTCTTGCTTCCATAAAACACAGCTCTTAGTGGAGTGAATGTCCGTTCAGCTCCTCTCTCTGGTGAATAATGATTCCAGCAGCTCCTGCTAGGGGAATTTTCCACACAGGCTATGTGTGAGACTGGCTGTGATTAGTCAAAACTCCTGGGCTATGTGAGGCTGGCTGTGATTGGTCAAGACTCCTCCCCAGCAACAACAGTTTAAGGGTCCATCCACACGTCCGCAATTTGGATACGCATTCGTTCCACAATTTGCGGACCCATTCACTTTCAATGGGGCTGGAATGGATGCGAATCCGCATTTCTGGGATCCGCATCTGCATTTTCGGGATCCGCATCAGTTTTTTCGGGATCCATTTTTTTGGGATACTGTAACGGTCACGTCCACACACACACACAGGGGGAAGGGTAGTGACCACTGCGCTCCACCCTCATCCCTGGCCCTGCCTACTTGCCTCACAAGTCCTGATGACAGGGGACAACTGGACGGCAGTCCCTAACTTAGGATATGTGCAGGGAAGACAGACAAGACAAAATACGGAACATGAACGGACCGGGTCAGAACCAAGAGAGCTACGCAGTACAACGGATTAAGCAAAGAATGGTCAGGAGAAGCCGGGGTCAAATACCAGGAGAGTAGCGAAGTACAAGAGGAGTCCTAAGAGAGTAGTCAGGTGGGAGCCGAGGTCACAATACCAGGATGGATGCGCAGTACAGGAGGAGCAGGCAGAGGATCGTCAGGGAACAGGATCAGGTAAGTATTCAGTAGTCCAACAAATAGCCAGGAACCTAGAAATTAACAGGCAACCTGTGGCCAGCAGGCTGCCTGTATTTATAGTGGGGAGTGAGGGTCATGTGACGTGGCCAGCGTCACATGACCGACAGACCAACCAGTCGAGCACCGAGTGATCAGCTCGGCGCTCAAGGCAGACTAGGAGCAGGGAGCCACACAGCCAGCAAAGCCGCCCTGGGAATGAGGTCAAGCACAGATCCTCATTCCCAAAGCTAAGCAACAGGTCTGTGGGAAATGGGGGACCGAGTGCACCTTCGGAACTCCGTGACAGTACCCCCCCTTTTACGAGGGGCCACCGGACCCAAGACTTCAGGCGATGGCTTTTTAGGGTGTTCTAAATGAAATTTACGAACAAGTCTAGGAGCATGAACCTCCCTAGCAGGTACCCAAGATCTCTCTTCAGGTCCATACCCCTTCCAGTGAATCAGGTACTGCAAGGCATTACGCACCTTCCTGACATCCACTATTTTAGACACCACATACTCGACAGCATCATTAACAAGAACCGGCGGAAGCGAGGCTTTTGATGGTACTACCAGTTCAAAATATTTTTTAAGCAGAGATTTATGGAACACATTATGAATGTGGAATGACTCGGGCAGCTCCAACCTAAAAGATACCGGGTTAATCACTTCCGTGATCTTATATGGTCCAATAAAACGAGGAGCAAATTTTTTCGAAGTTACCTTGAGAGAGAGATTCTTGGAGGACAACCATACTTTATCCCCAACCTGAAAGTTCACCCCCCTTGAACGTCTCCTATCGGCCTTGAGTTTTTGAGAACTTTGAGCCTTCTCTAGGTTCGATTGAACCCGGGCCCAAACTGTGCACAGTTCGGAGGAGAGTTTATCAGCTTCAGGGTTAGAGGAGGAGACGGATGACCCAGAATGAAAACGGGGATGGAAACCATGGTTACAAAAGAAAGGGGAGACCCCAGCAGAAGAATTGACACGGTTATTCAAAGCAAATTCAGCCAACGGAAGGAATTTGACCCATAATTGCTGGTCATCAGCAACATACAACCTCAAGAATTGTTCAACAGACTGATTTAGGCGTTCAGTCTGCCCATTACTCTCAGGATGGTAGGCGGAAGAAAAAGACAATGAAATTTTTCATATTTGACAGAAGGCCCTCCAGAATTTGGACACAAACTGCACACCCCTGTCAGAAACAATATTTTCCGGGATGCCATGTAAACGAACAATCTCTCTCACAAAAATAGACGCCAGGGTTTTAGCATTCGGAAGTTTAGACAGGGGAATGAAATGAACCATCTTGCTAAACCTATCGACCACTACCCAAAACACAGTCTTACCCTCCGCCAGCGGTAGGTCAGTTATAAAGTCCATCGAGATATGGGACCAGGGTCTACTGGGAATGGGTAGGGGTCGTAGGTTACCAGCAGGGCGAGTCCTAGGTGTCTTAGACCTGGCACAAACCTCACAGGCTGACACGTAGGACTTGACATCCCTGGTCAGAGTGGGCCACCAATAGGATCTAGGAACCAGATCCTTAGTGCCCTCAACACCCTGATGTCCACAAAAGGCAGAATCGTGACACTCCCCCAACAGCTGGAGACAAAATTGTACGGGAACAAACAACTTATCTGTTGGGGTGGATGCCGGTGCCAGATGTTGTTCAGCCTCAATGCGAGCCGAGATATCCTGGGTTAGAGCTGCTAAGAAGATGTTTGCTGGTAGGATGGATTCAGGCGGCGTCTCAGTGGGTTGAAAGGCATGGAAGCTCCGGGACAATGCGTCTGCCTTCACATTTTTACTTCCCAGCCTGAACGTAATGGAGAAATCAAAACGGGTAAAAAACAGAGCCCATCGGGCTTGTCGGGGATTCAACCTCTTAGCCGACTCGAGAAACATTAGGTTTTTATGATCAGTGACAACAGTTACTCGATGCCTTGCCCCCTCCAAAAAATGCCTCCACTCCTCAAATGCCCATTTAATAGCCAGCAGCTCCCTATTCCCAATGTCGTAGTTTCTCTCCGTGGTAGAGAATTTCCTGGAGAAGAAGGCACACGGTCTCAGGTTAGTGAGGCTAGCAGGACCTTGTGAAAGGACTGCTCCTGCGCCATCCTCGGACGCATCTACCTCCACAATAAAGGGTCTCTCCTGATCAGGCAGGATCAGAATGGGAGCGCTACTGAATGCCTTTTTTAATGTTTCAAATGAAGAAATGGGGGCGTGGTCTGGCTGCCAAGGCGCGCGGATGTAGTGTGCTGCAGCTCCGGAGCTAGCACTGTATTCAGCGACTTACAAAGCGACAAAAACCACGGTGAACACACCAAAACTGGACAGAATAGGCACCGAACCTTTCCTGAGCATGACCGGGAGAAAGAAAAAGGTGCTGAAGCATCCACAGCTGACAAGGTTTTACTTTACCAGGGAGGCGGGAAGATCCCAAGATGGCGCCGGAGAGGAGAACGCCGCCGAAAGAGACAGAGAGGAAGACGTCCACTCAGCTAATCGCCCAGACCATGTGAAAGAGCTGGCTGCATCGAAATCCCCGAGACCTGTACCCGGAAACAGAGATTCATCCATCGGGCAGGAGGGAGACTGTGGCGCAGCAGTTGAAAGCCGATCAAAGGTGGGAGAAGCGACAACAGAAGCAGCAGAATCTCCGCACTCCACACCACTTACCGGCTCTCCTGATGAAGGAATCGCTAATGCAGGTACTCTGGGAACTCACAGGGACTTGCAAGACACGGGAGGCAGAATTCTTAGCACTGCCAGTCACCAACATAGCCCTGACGGACACTGCCATGAGAGACATGCTTCTGATACAGAGGCGCTCTCTTTTGCATGACATGCGTTCGATAGTGGCCCCCATGAGAATAGAGGTGGAGGACCTCGGGGCTAGAACAGACCATCTGGAACGCAAATTTGGGGAGTTTGCAGGCTCCCATAACGACCTCATTGACGCTCATTATGCCTTAGAAGCTGAAGTGGAGGCTATAAAAAATAAAATGGCGGACTTGGAAGATCGCAGTAGGCGTAACAATATTAAGCTAAGAGGTATCCCAGAAAATGTGGTAGCCAAGGACATTCCTTTATATGTCAAAGAGCTGATTAAATGCATTCTACCTCACTGCAGTGACAAGGACTTAGAGATTGATCGGGCACACAGAGTCCCACGTCCCAGACATCTGGACGAAAATGTGCCAAGAGATGTTCTCGCTAGAGTTCATTTTTATACTGTCAAGGAGCAACTGATGTCCTCTGCCAGGAAAAATGGTGGTCTACCAGCACCATATCATAAAATATCTTTATATGCTGATCTATCGGCTGCTACACTCAGGCAAAGGAGGGCCCTGATACCCATCACGTCTGCCTTACAAAAAGCCAAAATCCAATATAGATGGGGGTTCCCAGTGCGCCTTCTAATTCACCACATGGGAGAATTATTTGCTATTAAATCAGTAGAGGAAGGAAAGAAAGTATTGCAGAGCTGGGACATTCCTATAGACCCTCAGACAGAGCAACGTCGGGGGCATCCTGAAAAAATCCAGAAAGATTGGGACACTGCTAGTTGAAAAGATTCACCGGAGGGTGGATTAACCTTCAGTGCTAATGGCCGGAGTTGTTATTATGCCAAAACAGGTTATTACCTAGGCTTCAGACGGGACTTTGATACCCCAAGTTATTTAGGTTCACGGGGAGCCTGTTGGTTCTCACGGATACACCTAGGTTTATGCTTTTGGTTATATGTTATTATATTTTACCACTGCTGTATGATGATACGTCCATGATTGGTGCTAAACTTATGCCTGTACAATGCTTCACCACCTTCGTGTTATGGCTGCGGGCGCGCTGGCTGGGAGGCGTCTTGCACCTTTTTTACAGTTTACTATGCGACTTATATACCTTACGTTTTAAACTGCTTTATTATGGTAATATCCTTTGCAAGTATTAATGCTAATGGGTTAAACAGTCCAATGCGCAGATCACATTTGTGGAGGGAGGCCAGATCTCTTAATTGTGATATCGTAGGAGTACAGGAAACCCACTTACTAGATAAGGATGCCCACAGACTACAAAACATACAATTCCCCCACATCTTTAAAGCCTATTCCAACTCCAAAACCAGGGGGGTTCTGATAGCTATAAAAAACACCATAGCATTCACATTATTAGAATAGATAAGCGATTCGGCAGGAAGATTTGTAATACTGGTATGCACTTTGAACAACGCCCCCTTCACTTTGGTATCGGTATATGCACCTAACAAGGGCCAAACTCGATTCATGAAGAAAGTATGAAAAATAGTCAACAAGAAAAAGAAGGGGCAACTATTTATATTTGGAGACTTCAATCTAACTACGGACCCTGAAATAGACACGTCATCCTCCTCCTGTAGATTGGGTCAGTCCTTAAGTGACACCATATGGAAGGCAGATTTGTTTGACATCTGGCGCATTAAGCATCCATCAGTCAAAGAATTTACGTTCCACTCAGGGGTACATAATGTATATTCTCGCATAGATATGTTCTTGGTGGATAGGGCGACATTATCTAAAGTGAAAGAAGCGGAGATAGGACAGATTAAATGGTCTGACCATGCTGCAACAACAATGAAATTATCAGAAGACAACAATTACTCCCCAAAATATCTCTGGAGGAGCAATCCGATCCTACTATCTTGTCCACAGCACGGTCGGCGCATTGAATCAGACCTGAAAGAATTCTTCCTTCTTAACAAACTAGATACTACTAACCCTGTGATATTATGGAACGCCCATAAAGCATGTATCAGAGGGTCATTCATACAACAAGGGGCGGTGCGGAAAAGGAAATTAGAACTAATTAAAACTAATGGAAGATAGAAACAAGAATAACCCCTCACCCCCCAATGCGGAGGCCTTAAAACAAATCAGGCAAGATCTAAGGAACCATATGCTAGAATCCTATGAGAAGGGGCTTAGGAAAACTAAAGCACGATACTATTCCCAAGGGAATAAAGCGGGGAAACTTCTGGCGGCTAGCCTGAAGGCAAAAAGAACAAAAAGTAAAATACATTACCTCCTACATCCCAAAAACGCAAACTAAATTGTACTCCCCACTGGATATAGCAGAAGGCTTCCAGACATATTACCATGAATTATATAATTTAAGGGATTCAATACCTTCTTCCCCAATTTTGGCGGATATGGTGAGTAATTATCTTAGCTCCCCAAATCTACCTACCCTAATAAACACTCAACTTCAAATCCTTAATACCCCAATAACAACGGAAGAGATTGAGAAAGTAATAAAGTCCTTGCCCCAGGATAAGGCTCCCGGCCCGGACGGTTTTGCAAGCCATTATTACAAAAAGTTCTCACATATCTTAGGCCCCTTCCTAAGAGATTTTTGTCAATCTGCCCTATCCTCTGGAAGTTTCCCTAAAGAAAACTTACAAGCCATTATTATTACTTTACCTAAACCAGGTAAAACATCTGACAGACCTCAGAATTTCAGGCCCATATCTTTATTGAATCAGGACATAAAAATTTATGCCAAACTCTTAGCTCTTAGGATAGCTACAATACTCCCTGCCATAATTCACAATGACCAAACAGGTTTTGTCTCGACTCGCCAGTCCTATTTCAACACTAGCAGAATCCTGGGCATATTCCATCAAGTCAAGCAACAGAAAAGCCCCTTATTGGTTTTGGCCCTGGATGCAGAGAAGGCATTTGACCGAATTAGGTGGTCATTTGCCTTCTCGGTGCTTTCGGTTATGGGATTCAGTGGCCCTATCATATCTGCAATTGAGGCCTTATATAGCAACCCTACGGCTAATGTTTATGTCAATGGAGTCTTATCAGGGACATTTGGGTTAACCAACGGCACCAGACAGGGCTGTCCACTGTCCCCTTTGATCTTCATTATAGCCATGGAACCACTAGCTCAAGCTATCAGATTAGATCCCTTAATTTCAGGGGTTAAGATTGGAGGGCAAGAGCATGTAATCTCGCTTTACGCAGATGATGTTTTACTATCACTATCAAGCCCGGAAATATCCTTAGCAGCGGTTATGAACCAAATAGAATTATATGGCAGTATCTCATATTACCATCTTAATTCCTCTAAAACACAAGCACTGCCGATCCATGTCCCGGAAACTCTGATAAAGTCCTTTAAGGAACAGTGGGACTTCGACTGGTGCACTGACAGCATCAAATACCTGGGTACTAACATGACTCCATCAATGTCAAAACTATATAGTCTTAATTATGAATCCTTGTTAGCAGAGGTGGGTAAAGATCTGGAAGATTTCCATAAACATGAAACTTCATGGTTAGGCAGGATTGCAGCCTTTAAAATGTTTATTCTCCCTCGTTTCTTATATCTATACCGCACGGTCCCAATTTTGTTGCCAAAAAGGTTCTTTAGTAAGGTGCAACAGATACTATCCAAATATATTTGGCGAAATAAGAAGCCGAGGGTAGCAAGTAATATCATTCAAAGACCCCGAGCAATGGGAGGTCTGGCGGTTCCAGACATGAAACTGTATTATCTCGCCACGTTAGTATCTATGCTTAGGAATTGGAAAAAAGAAAAGGTAGGGATTCCCTGGGTTCAAGTGGAACAAGCGCAGGCAGCACCTTTTACCTTGCCAGATTTAATACATCTACCTTTCTGGGATATTCAGACCCCTAAAAATTTGAATCCAATAATACTGGCATCTGTCATGGCATGGAAACAATTTCATAGCATAAATAATGAAGGGTACAAGCTAAAATTGGCCTCATTACCATTTTCTTTAATAAGAGCCTTACTACCGCATGCAGATCTCTCTAAATGGAACATAGAGATTAAAAGCAATATAGAAAGGTTATTTGAGAATGGGACGCTGAAATCCTTCCAAGCCTTGCAGGAACAATTGCTGCTACCCAAGTCAGATTTTTTAAAATATCTACAAATTTGGCACTTGTTACAATCACTAACCCCATCAAATCTGAGATGCACTCAAATAGGTATGTTATACCTTTCTGGTGATTCCAAAGGAATTAAAATACTGTATGAAGCATTACTCCAGCCAACACAATTTAAGAAGTCTCACCCTATGCGTAAATGGGAGAGTTCACTAAATATAAATATAGCTGAAAAAGAGTGGCAGAAAACAGTCAAGCTGATCCACTCTCACTTACACTGCTCTAACCACGTGGAATCGGCTTTAAAAACTATCCTACACTGGTACTATACTCCTGAAAAGTTGCAACATATGTATGTGGGGGTGTCGGGTGAATGTTGGAGGGGATGTGGAGGTGGGGGTACACTTCTTCACATCCTTTGGCAGTGCCCATTGATATCAAAGTATTGGAAAGAATGTGAGGAATTGTTGACCCTATTGCTCCAACAGAAGTTTAGGTGGACACCACAACTTGCCCTACTTTTGATTGGAGTGACAAATCTCCCTGTGGAGAACAGGAAATTGGTATGCGTTATCTGTGTTTTGGCCAAATTAATGTTACTGCAGAGGTGGAAATCCCAGGATGTTCCACGACTGAAAGACCTGGTATCGGCTATTAATACCACCTTTGCTTATGAAAGAATCATAGCTTTAGGGAATGGTTCTTACCAAAAATTTATGAAACAATGGCAAGCTTGGATAGCATCTATACATTGTAATACGGGGTGAGAAAGTGGGTAGAACACATTTGACTGGATCTGCCCTTTAAAAATAGGAATATGTATGTGTGCGCGTTGGATTACCAATAAATAAATATGCGGGAATGTTTTACCATTGTTAAGTGGAGGTGGTGGATAACTAATTGACATGTTTTTTCAGGGAGAGAAGGCTTTATTCTTGAAAGTATTAGTAATTAACTTGTGGTAAATATGCACCAGACATGGAAGACGTCTATAGTAATCAATGTTTTACTGTGTGATAACTGTTATGTTATTGTATGGTTAGTTGTTATGAATAACTCGACTGACCAAGATAAGATTGTAATGCACCTTTATTGTGATATGTATTACTTTGAAATGCCAATAAAAAAGATTGAAACAAATGAAGAGATGGCCTCAGTAGACCAATTCTCCAAATCCGCCCCTTTCTTAGTAAGGTCGGTCAATGGCTTAGCAATTACAGAAAAATTCATGATAAATTTACGATAGTAATTAGCGAAACCCAAAAACCGTTGTAAAGCCTTTAAGGATGAAGGCCTTACCCATTCCTTAATTGCTAGTACCTTACCAGGATCCATCTTGAAGGCGTGAGGAGTCAGAACATGCCCTAGAAACAGAATCTCCTGTACACCAAAGACACATTTCTCTTGTTTAGCGGATAGCTGGTTCTCCCTCAACACCTCTAATACTTGTTTAACATGAGACACATGGGATTCGAAGTCAGGAGAGAACATCAAAATGTCGTCAAGATAGACAATAATAAATTTACCTAAGAACTCCCTGAGAATATCGTTCATTAAGTTTTGGAACACAGCTGGGGCATTGCTGAGTCCAAAAGGCATCACCTGATATTCAAAGTGTCCTACCGGAGTATTGAACGCCGTCTTCCATTCGTCTCCCTCCTTGATTCGGATTAGATTGTATGCCCCTTTCAGGTCAATCTTGGAAAACCAGGTTGCCCCCAGAACCTGGTTAAATAAATCCGGAATCAATGGGAGGGAGTATCTATTCTGGATAGTGATCTTATTCAATCTCCGGTAATCAATACAAGGCCTAAGACCACCATCCTTCTTTTTAACAAAGAAAAACCCCGCACCCATAGGAGAGACTGAAGGTCTAATATGCACATTAGCAAGGCTCTCCTTAATATAATCTTCCATGGCCTTGCGTTCGGGCCCTGAAAGATTATAAATTCGCCCTTTAGGAAACTTGGCCCCCTCTACTAGCTCTATGGCGCAATCATAAGGTCTATGGGGGGGGTAGAACCTCTGGAGTAGGGGATGAGAATACATCAGAAAATTCTTTAATAACTGAAGGTAATGTATTAGACCTTACTGAAACCCCAGCCTGTACCACGGACAAGCATGAGTCACACTTAGGTCCCCATTTCACCAACTCTCCTTTGGACCAATCAATTGTGGGGTTATGTAAACGGAGCCAAGGCAACCCTAGTACCACCTCAACCGGTAGGTTCTCCAGGACTAAAAGAGAACATATCTCGGAGTGGCACACACCCACGGACAGAGAAATTTCAGAGGTACATGACCTCACCGTACCACCCATCAGGGGAGTAGCATCAATAGCCATGACATGGATAGGTGTAGGTAAAGCAAACATTGGTGTAAAGGGGGAATATTAATCACCAATATTTATGCAAATATCAATAAATGGGAGGAGCTGTCTATTGATGACTCCGCCCATTTATACCTTTATATAACAACAATACAATACTTTCACTGTACTTTACGCTAATCACTAAGCTAGCTGCATGCGCCTTACTAAACTAACTATCGCTAATAACCACACATTACACAGATAGTTATAAATAAAACAGTATTTATTAATACCTAATACACTTAAGCACGCAATACACTAACAATACGGCACTATAACACAATACTAAACTACACTACACGGTTACCGAATTCCACCCACAAACTAACTATACAATACACTCACACATATATATTAGCAGCCCACCCACCTGGTTCTACTTCCTGTCCCTATGGGGTACGACGAGGGCTAACAGTGGCACTGCTGGGGTGTATGCAGGCCACAGACATGAATACTGTAATAGGGGTGAGGTACAGTGGGGGTGATCAGGGCTGCACAGCAATGCAAGGGTTAATACCCTGCAAGTGTACTGTGAGGGGGGTGAATCAGGGGAGTAGGGGTTTGGATATACAGGGGATCTACAGGACAGGGTTGATGCAAAGCAAGGGATCAGGGAAGGAGTTAATGCTCTGCAGGGACTTGCAGGGGTGTTTGGGCAGGGCAGGGGGACAGGGCACTAAAGGGGTTAATGGGGCAGTGCTACTTAGCCATCCAGCAGGACTCAGCACACTGCTCGATTCCCTCTCCTTCCTGTCCTCACTGGAGCAGATCGATTGCTCGGTCTTCCCCTCATCTGGACTGGTGGAGCTAATGCAGAGCAGCTAGTCAGTACTGCCTGCGTTCCTTTCTGTGTCCTTTCAATGCCGGAAGCTCTCTCCTTCAGGGGGGATGTCGGAGGTCCTGTGTCCTAGCGCAGCACAGCCCGGATGGCTGCCTGCGCTCTCTTCTGTATCGGGGGGAAGAATTGGATTCCGCACTTCAGCGCCGGATGCGCTCACCTTCAGGGAGGGGTCCCGAACTCCAGAGCGCAGTGCCGATGGGTTATTTAAACCCCCCGGCGCTCGCTCCCGTTTTCCCGCTCTGCAGGCGTGCGCATGCACGCCTGCAGCCAGGTCCATGTGGGCTGGCGCGGTGATATGACATCACCGCACCAGCCCACGCTCTCAGGCAGGGGGATCCTTTGATCCTCCTGCCTGTGGAGATATCGCACATCTCTGGCGCTGTAAATACAGCGCCGGAGGTGAGCGGCACACAGGGGCATGGGAACTCTTTGTTCTCATGTCCCTGTTAGGCATACCATCTCCAGCGCTGCCGGAGATGGTGACAAAGGGCAGAGGATCTTTATTGATCATCTGTCCTTTGAAGAGGCCGAAACTGGACATAATTGTCCAGTTTCTCGGTCTCTCCCCACCCAGCAGGCACATTCGAGACGGGGGGGGGGGGGCAACCATTGGAGCTTCTGGGCAGTTTAACTGTATATGTACTTATAGATGCTTGGGGCACATCCATAAGTATATATATATATATATATATATATATATATATATATATATATAAAACAGGGGGTCTGAATGGGCAGCAATAAGCCCACCTATACATATATTATATACATAGAAACATAGAATGTGTCGGCAGATAAGAACCATTTGGCCCATCTAGTCTGCCCAATATACTGAGTACTATGGATAGCCCCCGGCCCTATCTTATATGAAGGATGGCCTTATGCCTATCCCATGCATGCTTAAACTCCTTCACTGTATTTGCAGCTACCACTTCTGCAGGAAGGCTATTCCATGCATCCACTACTCTCTCAGTAAAGTAATACTTCCTGATATTACTGTTAACCCTTTGCCCCTCTAATTTAAAACTGTGTCCTCTTGTGGTAGTTTTTCTTCTTATAAATCTTCTCTCCTCCTTTACCGAGTTGATTTCCTTTATGTATTTAGCAGTTTCTATCATATCCCCTCTGTCTCTTCTTTCTTCCAAGCTATACATGTTAAGGTCCTTTAACCTTTCCTGGTAAGTTTTATCCTGCAATCCATGTACTAGTTTAGTAGCTCTTCTCTGAACTCTCTCTAGAGTATCTATATCCTTCTGGAGATATGGCCTCCAGTACTGCGCACAATACTCCAAGTGAGGTCTCACCAGTGTTCTGTACAGCGGCATAAGCACTTCACTCTTTCTACTGCTTATACCTCTCCCTATACATCCAAGCATTCTGCTGGCATGCTGACAAGGGGGCATACATACATCTCTATGCATACACATACTTGGGCCCATACTGGGCCAATACACATATACACTGCTCAAAAAAATAAAGGGAACACTTAAACAACACAATGTAACTCCAAGTCAATCCCACTTCTGTGAAATCAAACTGTCCACTTAGGAAGCAACACTGAGTGACAATCAATTTCACATGCTGTTGTGCAAATGGGATAGACAACAGGTGAAAATTATAGGCAATTAGCAAGACACCCCCAATAAAGAAGTGGTTCTGCAAGTGGTGACCACAGACCTCTTCTCAGTTCCTATGCTTCCTGGCTGATGTTTTGGTCACTTTTGAATGCTGGTGGTGCTTTCACTCTAGTGGTAGCATGAGACGGCGTCTACAACCCACACAAGTGGCTCAGGTAGTGCAGCTTATCCAGGATATCACATCAATGCGAGCTGTGGCAAGAAGGTTTGCTGTGTCTGTCAGCGTAGTGTCCAGAGCATGGAGGCGCTACCAGGAGACAGGCCAGTACATCAGGAGACGTGGAGGAGGCCGTAGGAGGGCAACAACCCAGCAGCAGGACCGCTACCTCCGCCTTTGTGCAAGCAGGAACAGGAGGAGCACTGCCAGAGCCCTGCAAAATGACCTCCAGCAGGCCACAAATGTGCATGTGTCTGCTCAAATGGTCAGAAACAGACTCCATGAGGGTGATATGAGGGCCCGACGTCCACAGGTGGGGGTTGTGCTTACAGCTCAACACCGTGCAGCACGTTTGGCATTTTCCAGAGAACACAAAGATTGGCAAATTCTCCACTGGCGCCCTGTGCTCTTCACAGATGAAAGCAGGTTCACACTGAGCACATGTGACAGACGTGACAGAGTCTGGAGACGCCGTGGAGAATGTTCTTCTGCCTGCAACATCCTCCAGCATGACCGGTTTGGCATTGGGTCAGTAATGGTGTGGGGTGGCATTTCTTTGGAGGGTCGCACAGCACTCCATGTGCTCGCCAGAGGTAGCCTGACTGCCATTAGGTACCGAGATTAGACCCTCAGACCCCTTGTGAGACCATATGCTGGTGCGGTTGGCCCTGGGTTCCTCCTAATGCAAGACAATGCTAGACCTCATGTGGCTGGAGTGTGTCAGCAGTTCCTGCAAGACGAAGGCATTGATGCTATGGACTGGCCCGCCCGTTCCCCAGACCTCAATCCAATTGAGCACATCTGGGACATCATGTCTCGCTCTATCCACCAACGTCACGTTGCACCACAGACTGTCCAGGAGTTGGCAGATGCTTTAGTCCAGGTCTAGGAGGAGATCCCTCAGGAGACCGTCCGCCACCTCATTAGGAGCATGCACAGGCGTTGTAGGGAGGTCATACAGGCACGTGGAGGCCACACACACTACTGAGCCTCATTTTGACTTGTTTTAAGGACATTACATCAAAGTTGGATCAGCCTGTAGTGTGTTTTTCCACTTTAATTTTGAGGGTGACTCCAAATCCAGACCTCCATGGGTTGAAAAATTTGATTTCCATTTTTTTATTTTTGTGTGATTTTGTTGTCAGCGCATTCAACTATGTAAAGAACAAAGTATTTCAGAAGAATATTAAATTAATTCAGATCTAGGATGTGTTATTTTTGTGTTTCCTTTATTTTTTTGAGAAGTGTATATATGAAAGGCATACATAATATACATGTGTATGGATGCATGGGGCACATGTGTACACTAATATAAGGGACATAGATTATATATATATACATATCTATCAGGGGCACATATATATTATAAGGGGGATTATAAAGGGGCACAGCTTCCAGGGATCACATATTTCCCACAGGGGCCACCATGAGCCCCTGTGGGCCACTAAGGGCAGATGTGCACAGATGCTGGGCACATCCGCGCACATCATCCTATGAAGTGACAATTAATGCATGTATATATATCATACATGCATGCACGTGTTTGCATGCATATATGTATATATATGCATGTGTCTCAACCCTTCCTCAACAATTGGAATACCCAATTTACTAGCAAATTCTAAGTCAATAAAGCTGGCCGCTGAACCGGAATCAATAAAGGCCTTACCCGGCCACTTATTAACCCCCAGAGAAATTGTTATGGGTACCAAAAGCTTATATTTATAAAAATCAGGCTGTACCTGGTCTTTAGGTTGTTTTGCCTTAGGAGACTTGTCAGAGAGGACCCTCTTAGGACACTTGTTGATCCAATGGCCAGGATCTCCACAGTAGAAGCACTCTCCGCGTCTGCGACGAAGATTACCCCGGGTCATGCCAACCTGCATGGGATCCTCGGTAGAGACCTCAGTGTTGTTCCTGGAAAAGGCCTCTGGCTGGACCACCATCTGAGAACAGAACTGTCGTTCTTGTCGTCTCTCTCTAACTCGTCGGTCAAGTCGGACAACTAGGATCATCATCTCCTCTAAGGTCTCTGGAACTTGATAACTGACTAATAGATCTTTTAAATTATCAGACAGACCTGACCTAAACTGACTCTTCAGGGCTGGTTCATTCCATCCAGAGGGGACACACCACCGTCTGAATTGGGTGCAATACTCCTCCGCAGGGAGATGGCCCTGAACCAGTGCCCTAAGAGCCGTCTCGGCTACCAGGACCCTGTCTGGTTCGTCATAGAGGGTACCCAGGGCCTGTTAATCTGTAACGGTCACGTCCACACACACACAGGGGGAAGGGTAGTGACCACTGCGCTCCACCCTCACCCCTGGCCCTGCCTACTTGCCTCACGAGTCCTGATGACAGGGAACAACTGGACGACAGTCCCTTACTTAGGATATGTGCAGGGAAGACAGACAAGACAAAATACGGAACATGAACGGACCGGGTCAGAACCAAGAAAGCTACGCAGTACAAAGGATTAAGCAAAGAATGGTCAGGAGAAGCCGGGGTCAAATACCAGGAGAGCAGAGAAGTACAAGAGGAGTCCTAAGAGAGTAGTCAGGTGGGAGCCGAGGTCACAATACCAGGACGGATGCGCAGTACAGGAGGAGCAGGCAGAGGATCGTCAGGGAACGGAATTAGGTAAGTATTCAGTAGTCCAACAAATAGCCAGGAACCTAGAAATTAACAGGCAACCTGTGGCCAGCAGGCTGCCTGTATTTATAGTGGGGAGTGAGGGTCATGTGACGTGGCCAGTGTCACATGACCGACAGACCAACCAGTCGAGCACCGAGTGATCAGCTCGGCGCTCAAGGCAGACTAGGAGCAGGGAGCCACCCAGCCAGCAAAGCCGCCCTGGGAATGAGGTCAAACACAGATCCTCATTCCCAAAGCTAAGCAACAGGTCTGCGGGAAATGGGGGACCGAGTGCACCTTCGGAACCCCGTGAAAGATACGCAATTCTGTTCCTGAATAAAATAGAATATGTCCTATTCTTGTCTGCAATTGCGGACCAGAGAAGGCATTTTCTATTATAGTGCCTGTGATGTGCGATCCACAAATTGAGGATCGCACATTGCAGGTGTCCGTGTTTTGCGGATCCTCAAAACACTTACGGACGTGTGAATGGACCCTTACTCTATGCTTTCAGTTGTTTCTGCTGTGTCATTGAGCTTAACTCACATCCATATAATGACTCTTAAAGGCTTATTATCTTTTCTGCTTCTGTGAACACAATATATAGCAGTTATATGACATCCAAATATAAAGCCACAGTAAATAACTCTGGTCGTTAACACATAAACATAGGAACTGTATAAAGGTTATTGGCAGGTCTAGCTGTATAAACCTATGAGCTATACTAGCAACCTAGGACAGGTCTTAGCTGGCCAGCTACACAGTTGAACCACCATCCTATGCATACCGCCATATTGTGATACTTTATTAAACACGTGTTTTGTACATGGACTATCTGCTGCGGAGGCGGCAGTGTTATATATGAAGAAAAGTTGAAGTTAATAAGGAAGTTATTTCAAGCATTTGTTGTGCTCTTTACACCTACTGCTTCCATAGAACGGCACTTGAGGAATTACAGAGTAACAGACAGTCTGGTTAGACTAAAAGTCAGAGATATCAGAATTCTTCTAATGCCACAGCGCAAAAGACTCTTTATAGTGCTGCACCTGCCACAGCAGCCACCAGGCGGTATACAGGGTACAGAGGTAATGGAGTTACCCACCACTGAACACACTGCAGAACTCAAGATATTAATCAGCTCTTTCGTCTCTTTCAATCTTCTCATTCATCCAGGGACAGTGTCTTAATTTTGGAATTGATAGCTCCATGTTTGAATCCCGCTGTATCTAGATCTTTTCCTCGCTGAGGTCCGATGCAGAGGGTGAATCAAAGGACGATGAGAAGAGACATAAAAGACGTTCATCACAGGCAAATAAACCTAAATGTAAACGGTTCACACTACAGAGATCATGGAAGGTCTCAGATATACAACCAGATATCATCTCGTCCTCATGGCCAACTAGTGAGGAGAAGGACACATTGCCAAAGTAAACAGGAAAGTAATAAAGGCAGAAGCATCTGTAGTATACGGGAGTTGTAATACCCGTTACTACCAAAGGTCACTTGGTGTGCTGTCGTCCCTCCTTAATTATGGGGAGTTGTTGTATGTCAGTTTTATAAAATGTAATGTAATGTGTGTATTTCCCTGTCACTGAAACTTGCATGTACAGGCCTGCTAGGGGTGTAATTACAACTTCTAGTCCATAGAGGGAGCTAGGGAGCCCTAGTTTATATAAGGCCAGTCAGGGAAGTGCAAGCAGACGGAGTCTAGTGTCTGTAAGCTACAGTTGGAGTTTAGACAATGTCTGAGACAAGTCCAGGCCTGAAGCCTGCTGTTCAGGAGAAGATTCCCTCCTGAATTCCCACATGCAGAAGCAGGAATATCTGAACCTAAGAGCCTGAGGAACCATTCAGAAGCTGGGAGAGACTGAGGCAAAGATCAGAGGAGCCAGAGGTACTGAGAGAAACAGAGGAGGTACTTATTTAAGCCATAATCAAGGATATAAAGCCAGACTTAGGTTAATGGGCCTTGGTGAAGAATTGCTACATTCCAGGATCAGACAGAGTTAGAGTGCAAGCTCCTTTGCTGCAAATCCTGTGTTCAACACTCTGTAATTACCCTGCTGTACTGAATTGCCTGCATCGACCGAATTGCAAAATCGACTGTATGCTGAGGAACTGCGTTTCCAATATTGTCTCTGCCTGCAAACTACTAAAGTTGAAGTTCTGTTTTAACACCACGTTTCCTCAAATTATTCCTGCATCCGCAAACGGCGTGCCACCGTTTACTTGGCACTGGCGTCACGAACTATTCCTACCTATACCTGCCCTTGCAGAGAGTCAGCTGTACCAGGTTAGTGTATATTGCACTACTACACTCAGAAACACCTACTACGCACAACTTGAGTACACTGCACCTCACCTCCACCCACCATGTTGTGTAATAACTTATCTTATAAATCATAAACTTCTTCCAGTGAATTGTGACTCAGGGAAGAGGTGCATCCCCCAGCACCCAATAGAAAGCCAGACTCCCCGTGGACCAGCAACCACTCCAAGCTGAAGCCTTCACTGATACTCCAGAAGCCAGAACAAGAGCCAAGATGAGCGCGATCATGCTGTATGCTGTAGAAGACTTTACTGGGTCTTCTGAAAACTACGCAATTGACATGTCCGATTATAAGTCTGTCAGCAGCCTGAAGTCAGATCCCTTAGAGTTAATAGTGGAACCTGGATCGTGTAATCTGAGGCCAACTACAAAGGAATGTTATCTGAAAACTTAACTTTTAATAGTTAAGCCTAATATAATAGGCCCATAAACAATAATCAAGTTAAAACATGCATGCATCAGTGACCATGCAACACCAGATGGTGAACGTACAGGCAGATGTAGGATGTTCACAAATGCCATGAGGGCGAGTTAGAGAGATAGGGATATAAATCAAGAGGGAGACAGATGCTGGGTCTCTTCCCCTATATCTCCCTATATTCTAACTCTCACTCAAACCCTCTCTGTATGTCCCTGGGTGTCCCTTTTAAATTGCGGTGATGACTGCCCAGCTTCGTCAGGGAAGAACACACAACAGGGGTGCACACACATAAATACCCAAAACACTGGTCCCGACGCGTTTCAATGGCCAAGTGATAAGCCAAATCATCGGGGGGCAGATAAATCCATAGGTAATCACAATAGCCAAACAGTTCTGGTCGCTTAAAAGTTTACTAGAACAACCCCAAAAAAAATGGCAGTATTAGGCCTCATGCACACGACCGTTTTTTTTTAAGGTCCGCAAAAACCGGGTCCGTAGGTCCGTGATCCGTGACCGTTTTTTCGTCCGTGGGTCTTCCTTGATTTTTGGAGGATCCACAGACATGAAAAAAAAGTCGTTTTGGTGTCCGCCTGGCCGTGCGGAGCCAAACGGATCCGTCCTGAATTACAATGTAAGTCAATGGGGACGGATCCGTTTGACGTTGACACAATATGGTGCAATTGCAAATGGATCCGTCCCCCATTGACTTTCAATGTAAAGTCAGGAGTCCCTTTTATACCATCGGATCTGAGTTTTCTCCAATCCGATGGTATATTTTAACTTGAAGCGTCCCCATCACCATGGGAACGCCTCTCTGTTAGAATATACTGTCGGATATGAGTTAGATGTGAAACTCAGATCCGACAATATATTCTAACACAGAGGCGTTCCCATGGTGATGGGGACGCTTCAGGTTAGAATATACTAAAAAACTGTGTACATGACTGCCCCCTGCTGCCTGGCAGGTGCTGCCAGGCAGCAGGGGGCAGACCCCCCTGTTTTTAACTCATTGGTGGCCAGTGTGGCCGGCCCCCCTCCCCCCTGTAGTTAACTCTTTGTTGTCCAGTGCGGCCGGCCCCCCTCCCTCCCCTGTAGTTAACTCATTGGTGGCCAGTGGGCCCCCCTCCCTCCCCTGTTTTTAACTCATTGGTGGCCAGTGCGGCTGGCCCCCCTCCCCCCTGTAGTTAACTCTTTGTTGTCCAGTGCGGCCGGCCCCCCTCCCCTGTAGTTAACTCATTGGTGGCCAGTGGGCCCCCCTCCCTCCCCTGTAGTTAACTCTTTGTTGTCCAGTGCGGCCGGCCCCCCCTCCCTCCCCTGTTGTTAACTCGTTGGTGGCCAGTGGGCCCTCCCCCCTCCCTCCCCCTCCTAATTAAAATCTCCCCCCCTATCATTGGTGGCAGCGGGGAGTACCGATCGGAGTCCCAGTTTAATCGCTACTGCAGTCCCGGTTGCCATGGTTACTTAGCAATTTGTAGAAGCATTATACTTACCTGCGAGCTGCGATGTCTGTGTCCGGCCGGGAGCTCCTCCTACTGGTAAGTGACAGGTCTGTGCGGCGCATTGTTTAATGACCTGTCACTTACCAGTAGGAGGAGCTCCCGGCCGGACACAGACATCGCAGCTCGCAGGTAAGTATAATGCTTCTACAAATTGCTAAGTAACCATGGCAACCGGGACTGCAGTAGCATCCTGGTTGCCATGGTTACCGATCGGAGCCCCAGCGATTAAACTGGGACTCCGATCGGTACTCTCCGCTGCCACCAATGATAGGGAGGAGATTTTAATTAGGAGGGAAAGGGAGGGGAGAGGGCCCACTGGCCACCAACGAGTTAACTACAGGGGAGGGAGGGGGGGGCGGCCGCACTGGACAACAAAGAGTTAACTACAGGGGAGGGAGGGGGGGGCGGCTGCACTGGACACCAATGTGTTAACTACGTGGGGGGGCCTGCCCCCTGCTGCCCCCTGCTGCCTGGCAGCACCTGCCAGGCAGCAGGGGGCAGTCATGTACACAGTTCGTAGTATATTCTAACCTGAAGCGTCCCCATCACCATGGGAACGCCTCTGTGTTAGAATATACTGTCGGATCTGAGTTTTCACGAAGTGAAAATTCAGCTCTGAAAAAGCTTTTATGCAGACGGATCTTCGGATCCGTCTGTATGAAAGTAACCTACGGCCACGGATCATGGACACGGATGCCAATCTTGTGTGCATCCGTGTTCTTTCACGGACCCATTGACTTGAATGGGTCCGTGAACCGTTGTCCATCAAAAAAATAGGACAGGTCATATTTTTTTGACAGACAGGAAACACGGATCACGGTCTCGGCTGCAAAACGGTGCATTTTCCGATTTTTCCACGGACCTATTGAAAGTCAATGGGTCCGCGAAAAAAAACGGAAAACGGCACAAAAGCCACGGATGCACACAACGGTCGTGTGCATGAGGCCTTAGGCTATGTTCACATCAGCGTTCAGCCTTTCCGTTCTCCTGCTCCTGTTCTGCATGCAGGACTTTTGTCTCCGCTTCAAAATCATCTTCTGAGCGGAAACCTAACGGACCCCATTATAGTCTATGGGGTCTATGAGGTCCGTAGGCTCCGTTCGGCTCAGTTATGAGCCGAATCCGTCCTTTCCGTTTTCCTGCTCCTGTAACGGAGCAGGAGAACGGAAAGTCTGAACGCTGATGTGAACAAGGCCTTACGCAGAAGAGGATCATAGCTGGGCCATGGACATCTATACATGGAGGGCTAAGTATCTGCTGAAAGCTATTTAATACTGCCATTTTTTATCCGGTTGTTCTAGTGAACGTTAAGCGACCAGAACTGTTTGGCTATTGTGATTACCTAAGGATTTATCTCCCCCCCGATGATTTGGCTTATCACTTGGCCATTGAAACGCGTCGGGACCAGTGTTTTGGGTATTTATGTGTGTGCACCCCTGTTGTGTGTTCTTCCCTGACGAAGCTGGGCAGTCATCACCGCAATTTAAAAGGGACACCCAGGGACATACAGAGAGGGTTTGAGTGAGAGTTAGAATATAGGGAGATATAGGGGAAGAGACCCAGCATCTGTCTCCCTCTTGATTCATATCACTATCTCTCTAACTCGCCCTCATAGTATTTGTGAACATCCTACATCTGCCTATACTTTCACCATCTGGTGTTGCATGGTCACTGATGCATGCATGTTTTAACTTGATTAGGCCCCATTCACATGTCCGCAATTTCATTCCGCATTTTGCGGAATGGAATTGCAGACTCATTCATTTTTATGGGACCGCACGATATGCGGCCCGGCTACGGAAATTCGGACACGCACTTCCGTTCCTGAAAAAAATAGAACATGTCCTATTCTTGTCAATTGCGGACAACAATAGGCATATTCTATTAGTGCCGGCAATGTGCGGTCCGCAAAATGCGGAACGCACATTGCCGGTGTCCATGTTTTGCGGATCCGTGGATCCGCAAAACACATTACGGACGTGTGAATGGACCCTTATTGTTTATGGGCCTATTATATTAGGTTTAACTATTAAAAGTTAAGTTTTAAGGTAACCTTAGTACTTCATGTGATTTTCATAGTTTTTGATTGGGTGCCTATAATACGACACATTTTTGACTGGTGCACATTCCGGTTGTGTGAATACTTACAACTACAAAGGAGCCATCACTGTCCACAAGGCAGGGGGGTATCCATCTGGTCTAAAGATCAAAACAATTGGATCTTTTCCGGATACTTTCCGTAACACTGGAGAATCATGAGATCACTGTGTTTGAGCAAATCAACTATCAAGGACAACAGAAACAATTTAAAGAGGTTGACTACCCATGTGTGCCAACCCCCATCATGTCTCACAAAGTGGTCAATAGAGTATGGATCCTGAGTGATGATGCCACAATCAGTGGGTGCAGCATTGTCAGCATCACAGGAGATGAGGTGCCCAATGAAACCGAAGCAGGCTTGAGTGGTCCAGTGAAATCTCTGAAGGCCTATCTGAGCTATGAGGCAGAAAAATTGTGATGAGCCAATGGAATCCCTGCCTATCTCCTCTGCTTACCTGATCCCTGACCTTATTATCTGCAATCTCCAGAGCCTCCAGAGAAGAACCTTCCAGACATCATCTGACCAGAGACATTTCATCAGTCCTGTTCTCACACCATCACTAATGTCTCATACATGATGTGGGAGAACCAGCCATCTAGAAACCAGAGAGACATTGAGCTCCACCTCATACCCTGAAGATGCCGAGGACCTAAGCTGAAGGCTCCAGGCTCCTGATTCCTGGGACTTGTCCCTCTTGATTTTGCTTCTTGAGCCTGATACTACAATAAAAGCTTTTGTTTGCATCAGATATTTGTGGTTTCTTCTGAGGTATAAGATTTGGGGACAGAGGACACAGGTGGGTTCTCATCTACTTGGGGTTATTGCCATGGGTAATACTGTGTCAGGATCTCATCTGAAAACTACAAGTAAGATGTTTTTGTGTAGACGCATGTAATGATGGGTCACTGTATAGCATGAGGTTGATGTGAAGGATACGTCCACTATGATATCTGGTGGATAGTGGACAGAGGTCTCAGCTCCTCGCTCCTCCACATTGAGAGAAATCCAAACATATAAAATATGTTCAAGATGATGATCCAAGAACTGGGATGGTTAATAGAGGGGCAAAAAATCCTGAAAACCAATGAAAATGGGCAAAAGAATTAGTCAGTAATGTAATATAAGTGATCAGTGGGGGTCCGACACCCAGGACCCCTGCCGATCAGCTGTTTGAGAAGGCACCACTTCTCGCAGTATCTCCATGGCCTTCTATTAGCTTTCGCTAGGCCAGTGATGTCACATTCATTGGTCATGTGGCCTAGGAGCAGCTCAGCCAGACTGGAGTGAATAGAGCTGAGCGCAATACCAAGCACGGCCAATATACAATGTGTGGCGCTGTGTTCGGTGGGCTGAGAGAAAGCTGTGTAGCTCAAGCAGCTGATCAGTGGGGTCCCGGGTGTCGGTCTCCAACAGACTAGATACTAATGATCTCCCCTGAGGAGAGCTCATCAGTATAGAAGGAAAGAGCTGAGACCAGTGACCACTGACAACTCCGGTCCTCGGGACTGACACCTCCAGTCCCCGACCACTGACACCTCCAGTCCACGATCACTGACACCTCCAGTCCCCGATCACTGACATCTACAGTCCCCGACCATTGACACCTCCAGTCCCCGACTACTGACACCTCCAGTTCCCGACCACTGACACCTCCAGTCCACGATCACTGACACCTCCAGTTCCCGACTACTGACACCTCCAGTCCACGATCACTGACACCTCCAGTCCCCGACCACTGACACCTCCAGTCCACTATCACTGACACCTCCAGTTCCCGACCACTGACATCTCCAGTCCACGATCACTGATACCTCCAGTCCCCTACCACTAACACCTCCAGTCCACTATCACTGACACCTCCAGTTCCCGACCACTGACATCTCCAGTCCCCGACCACTGACACCTCCAGTCCCCGACCACTAACACCTCCATTCCCCGACCACTGACACCTCCAGTCCCCGAACACTGACTCCTCCAGTCCCTGACCACTGACACCTCCAGTCCCCTACCACTGACACCTCCAGTCCCCGAACACTGACACCTCCAGTCCTCGATCACTGACACCTCTAATCCCTGAATAATGACACCTCCAGTCCACAACCATTGACACCTCCAGTACCCTACCACTGACACCTCCAGTCCCTGAACACTGACACCTCCTGTCCCCGATCACTGACACCTCCAGTCCCCGATCACTGACACCTCCAGTCCCTGATCACTGGCACCGTCAGTCCCCGATCACTGGCCCCTCCAGTCCCCGATCACTGACACCTCCAGACCCCGAACATTGACACCTCCAGTCCCCGAACATTGACACCTCCAGTCCCCGAACATTGACACCTCCAGTCCCCGATCACTGACTCCTCCAGTCCCCGATCACTGACACCTCCAGTCCCTGAACACTGACACCTCCAGTCCCCGAACACTGACACCTCCAGTCTCAAATCACTGACACCTCCAGTCCCCGATCACTGACACCTCCAGTCCCTGGAACTGATGAGTAGAGCACTGGTTCTGTGTAAAGGAGACGTTACTGGTCCGGAGATTAACTCCTTATCAACCAGTCTCCTATCATCTATGTATAAATGTAAGGGGCAAAAGATTTTACTGTGGCTTCTAACCCACCACCACCCAGCAGACTGCAGCCACCAAGCGGTATACAGGGTACAGAGGCACTAGAGTAACCCACCGCCACCCAGCACACTGCAGCCACCAGGCGGTATACAGGGTACAGAGGTAATGAAGTAACCCACCACCACCCAGCAGACTGCAGCTACCAGGCGGTATACAGGGTACAGAGGTAATGGAGTAACCTACCACCATCCAGCACACTGCAGCCACCAGGTGGTATACAGGGTACAGAGGTAATGGAGTGACCTAACACCACCCAGCAGACTGCAGCCACTAGGCGGTTTAAAGGGTACAGACGTAATTGAGTAACTTAGCACCACCCAGCAGACTGTAGCCACCAGGCGGTATACAGGGTACAGAGGTAATGGAGTAACCCACCAACACCCAGCAGACTGCAGCCACCAGGCGGTATACAGGGTACAGAGGTAATGGAGTAACCCACCAACACCCAGCAGACTGCAGCTACCAGGTGGTATACAGGGTACAGAGGTAATGGAGTGACCTACCGCCACACAGCACACTGCAGCCACCAGGTGGTATACAGGGTACAGAGGTAATGGAGTGACCTACCACCACCCAGCAGACTGCAGCCACCTGGCGGTATACAGGGTACAGAGGTAATGGAGTAACCCACCACCACCCAACAGACTGCAACCAACAGGCGGTATACAGGGTACAGAGGTAATGGAGTAACCCACCACCACCCAGCACACTGCAGCCACCAGGTGGTATACAAGGTACAGAGGTAATGGAGTAACCAACCACCACCCAGCACACTGCAGCCACCAGGCGGTATACAGGGCACAGAGGTAATGGAGTAACCCACCAACACCCAGCACACTGCAGCCACCAGGCGGTATACAGGGTACAGAGGTAATGGTGTAACCCAGCACCACCCAGCACACTGCAGCCACCAGGCGGTATACAGGGTACAGAGGTAATGGAGTAACCAACTACCACCCAACAGACTGCAGCTACCAGGCGGTATACAGGGTACAGAGGTAATGGAGTAACCCACCACCACCCAGCACACTGCAGCCACCAGGTGGTATACAGGGTACAGAGGTAATGGAGTAACCTACCACCACCCAGCAGACTGCAGCCACTAGGCGGTTTAAAGGGTACAGAGGTAATGGAGTAACCCACCACCACCCAGCACACTGCAGCCACCAGGTGGTATACAGGGTACAGAGGTAATGGAGTTACCCACCAACACCCAGCACACTGCAGCCACCAGGCGGTATACAGGGTACAGAGGTAATGGTGTAACCCAGCACCACCCAGCAGACTGCAGCCACCAGGCGGTATACAGGGTACAGAGGTAATGGAGTAACCCAGCACCACCCAGCACACTGCAGCCACCAGGCGGTATACAGGGTACAGAGGTAATGGAGTAACCCACCACCACCCAGCACACTGCAGCCACCAGGCGGTATACAGGGTACAGAGGTAATGGAGTAACCCACCACCACCCAGCACACTGCAGCCACCAGGCGGTATACAGGGTACAGAGGTAATGGAGTAACCCAGCACCACCCAGCACACTGCAGCCACCAGGCGGTATACAGGGTACAGAGGTAATCGAGTAACCTACCACCACCCAGCACACTGCAGCCACCAGGCGGTATACAGGGTACAGAGGTAATGGAGTAACCCACTAACACCCAGCAGACTGCAGCTACCAGGCGGTATACAGAATACAGAGGTAATGGAGTAACCTACCACCACCCAGCAGACTGCAGCCACCAGGCGGTATACAGGGTACAGAGGTAATGGAGTAACCCACCACCACCCAGCACACTGCAGCCACCAGGTGGTATACAGGGTACAGAGGTAATGGAGTAACCTACCACCACCCAGCAGACTGCAGCCACTAGGCGGTTTAAAGGGTACAGAGGTAATGGAGTAACCCACCACCACCCAGCACACTGCAGCCACCAGGTGGTATACAGGGTACAGAGGTAATGGAGTAACCCACCAACACCCAGCAGACTGCAGCCACCAGGCGGTATACAGGGTACAGAGGTAATGGAGTAACCCAGCACCACCCAGCACACTGCAGCCACCAGGCGGTATACAGGGTACAGAGGTAATGGAGTAACCCACCACCACCCAGCACACTGCAGCCACCAGGCGGTATACAGGGCACAGAGGTAATGGAGTAACCCACCACCACCCAGCACACTGCAGCCACCAGGCGGTATACAGGGTACAGAGGTAATGGAGTAACCCAGCACCACCCAGCAGACTGCAGCCACCAGGCAGTATACAGGGTACAGAGGTAATCGAGTAACCCACCACCACCCAGCACACTGCAGCCACTAGTGATGATCAAGCACCAAAGTATTCGGGTGTTCAGCCCGAACACATTACTATATTGGTGTGCTCGGCCGAGCACCCGAGTATAATGGAAGTTAATGGCAGACAACAAGGCATCCCCTGCTCTGAAGAGGGGAGGTGCCTGGTCCATTGGAAAAGGACAGAAAGTGACATTAACACCACCGAAATGGATGGGGAACAGCATGGGGAGGATGTCTGGAAGCATCTAGGACTCCCAGGTCGCTGCTGGGAACCATGTTGTCTGAGTTGTACGCCACTTTTACAGACTGACAAAAATACGCACAAAACCCCCCCAAAAAATCTATTTTACAGGAAAAATTGTTAGGAAACATCTTTTCCTGTATATTCAATTGTATATAAAGTGCAAGTGCTGCAAAAAATTACAAGCAAGAGGCGCTGATGTTCCCTTCCAGGAATGTGTCGTGAAATTCTATAGATAAATGTCTTCTAGTGGTTTTGGCAAGCTTCTCGTACTTTTTAATGCCAATATGGATGTCATATATGGCATGAACTGCCGCCATGGCCGGGGTGTAGTGACTAGGAGGGGGTTTCGAGCATACCCAGAAATTGGTCCTATTCGCTGCCTTAGCTAATTGGAGGTGCATTTTAAAAAATACATTAGGATGCTTATTATCACTAACATTGATAAAATACACAAAGCTAAGAAAATTAGTAAAAACGATACACCTCATTCTGGCCTGTGGTTCAGCAGCTTCTTGCAATGACTGGCGCGGACCCAGTTGTCTCGTCCTTCAAGCTTCAGTGAGATTGCCGTCGTCAGCTGTACCTGGAACGGCCCAAGATATCTCGGTTCTAGTCCCATCCTCTGATGTTTCTTGTAGATGACCCAATCACCTGGTTGGATAGAATTAACACCGGTTATTGAGGCGGGGATCAGGAGAGACTACCAGACTCAGGGGTCGACCTTTTGCAGAGACTGCACATACCCTGTCAGCTGAGAATGTAGAGATGACAGCTGTTTGGGGTAGTACAATCCTGTCTTAGGAGGGCTTCCAAACAAGACCTCATAGGGTGATAACCCATGAGGTTTCCTGGGGGCACTCCTGATGGAATAAAGAGCAATAGGGAGACATTCGGGCCACGGTTTTCGAGTGTCAGCCATAATTTTGGAAATCCGGTTCTTAATGATCCCATTGAGACGCTCAACCTTACCACTGCTCTGAGGATGATACGGAGTATGTAAACCCTGGTTGATGTAGAGAGCTCTACATACCTCTGCAAAGATCTGCCCGGTGAAGTGAGATCCCCGATCTTACTTGATAGTGTCAGGCAGTAGTGATGGATGAACATCTCCCGGGACGATTCACGAACGCGATTGCGCGAACACGATCAAATGTTCGCGAACCGCGAGTTCGCGGCGGGTCCCATTCATTTTAATGGCAGGCGAACCTGAAAAACCTTTAGCTCTTATTTGCAGCCAAGAAATAATTACTAGAAGTGCACAAATAGTCCCACAACATGGACAGTGACACCAGATGTATTATTCGAATTTGCCATCTCCATTCATAATTTTTTTCAATGCAAAATATCGGCAATATTATTTTCGCGTACGCTCATGCGCAAATGCAGTATATTGGTATATAACACCCTGCTTCAATCAGTTCTTTTGGGGGGGGGGCGACTGGTATATAACACCAGTAGAAATTATTTGTTCCAATAACGCTTGTCCCGCTATATACCTGCAGTATCGGAGCAGAACCGCACACAACTTCTGCACAATACAAATGCGCTATAATATACCGTCTAATATAGAAAGTATATTATAACATTGTACACGGAAGCAATCCATTAGAATATACATAAAGATAAAACGTAACCTTTAATATTGTTACTATGAGGGTCCATTCATATGTCCGTAAGTGTTTGATATGTTCTATTTTTTTGCGGAAACGGAAGCACGGATGCGGAAGTGCGGATCCGCAAATGGGGATGCAGATCCGCAAATGCGGTTGCGGACAGCACATTCCGGCCACATTGAAAATTAATGGGGCTGCGCCCGTTCCGCTAAATTGCGGAACGGCTGCGGACCCATTTTGTGGACGTGTGAATGGAAAAAATATCCCTGAAAATGAAAATCAATTTAAAGGGATTCTGTCACCAGGTTTCACCCCTGTCAGCTAAACATATGCTGATGTTCAGGGCGTCTTCACGATTCCTAATGTGGGCTTCTAAATGTGATCCGTAGCCTTATTTTGCTAAAAAACAGGCTTTACTAACCTGTCACTCAAAGAAATAAGGTGCCCAAGGGGATGTCAGGGGATGTCAAGGGATGCAAGGTGCCCGCCGCACCCACCGCCGTTCGTGCCCAGCGCCGCCTTTCCAGACTTCTGCACCGCCTCCTAATCCTCTGTGCCGCCTCTCGCTCTCCCTCCCTCCTCCTCCTGCTGTAAGATATCGTGCGTGCGCACAGGGCTCTGAGAGGCTGGCGCCAGAGTGCAGGTCATACCTGGGTTGAGCGAAGTGCCGGCGCATGCGCACTTCGCTTCAAGAAGCCAAATCGAGAAGTCCGCACGGGCGCATCAGGCAGAGCCCTGTGCGCACGCGCGAGATCTTACAGCGGGAGGAGGGAGGAGGGGGGATGGAGGGAGGAGGGGGGATGGAGGGAGAGCGAGAGGCGGCACAGAGGATTAGGAGGCGGTGCATAAGTCTGGAAAGGCGGCACTCGGCACGAACGGCGGTGGGTGCAGCGGGTACCTTGCATCCCTTGACATCCCCTGACATCCACTTGGGCTTGGGCACCTTATTTCTTTGAGTGAAAGGTTAGTAAAACCAGTTTTTTAGCAAAATAAGGCTACGGATCACATTTAGAAGCCCACATTAGGAATCCTGATGAGGCCCTGAACATCAGCATATGTTTAGCTGACAGGGGGGAAACCTGGTGACAGAATCCCTTTAATTATTAAAGTTAAGCAAAAAGCATAAATGTAATAGGCAATAACAAGTGCTCGGCGGCACCAAATGAGAAACTATATGTCCTACCACAATCCGGGGGGTTCCAGTGCACATCCATGAATCCCGGAGGGAAAGCAAAAAACATCTATCCCTGGGCAAGATGATGATGTGGTATTGAAGGACAGGGGGGGCAAAGAACTGTCCCTGATATTGCCCTACAGGGGGGTGCTATTCTGTTCCTGATAGCCTAACCACAGACCACCCGCTCTGATAAGAGCGACCCCGTCCCGAACCTTACCCTATATAAAAATGGCCCTAGTAAGCCCCTAGCCCCTAGGCCCCTGACTTCCAGGTGATCACTCTATAGATCTATGTTTTTGACTCATTATAAAAGTATATTATAAGTATATCGCATTCCTCAGTAAGTCACACCTATCGACAGCACACCTATACCAGTCCTTAAAAGGACTTTTGTGGCCCTATTAGCTAGCGTTTGGTGTCCCTAACAGCCTGTCCTGCCCCACACAGCAACCTCTCCCTACACTGGCAAAACACTGAATGTAAAATGGCGGCCAGATCAGGTTTATTTATAAGGTAGGGGGTGTGTCCATGTGCTGAAATGTCTTAATTGGCTCTCCTGTACCACCTAATGGATGTGTCATGGATCAAAGTTCTCACAATGTGAAAGAATGTGGCGGGCTCAAATATCTCCATATGTCCGCATGTTCAGCGAATCGCGAACACGCAAAGTTTGCCGCGAAACGACCGCCGGGCAAACCGCAAGGCCATCTCTATCAGGCAGTCCCCAACAGCACACAATCTCGGACATGATTTTCTTTGCGGTGGTCGTGGCATTGGCGCATTTGACAGGCCATGCTTCAGGCCAACCAGAGAAGATGTCTATACAGACCAGGACGTGCTCGTATGGCCAACTCCTTGTTAATTTAATGTAGTCTATCTGGATTCGCTGGAAAGGCTAATCTGGTTAAAGGAAGTAGGAGTATATATCCTCATGTTGTTCCTTTTTCTCTTTATCCTATATATCCTGGTGAGATGTTCCTGCTGTTTAATCGATCGGATCGCCCAGGCACGTGCAGATGATCACATCCTCATCGCAGCTCCCAGATATACTACGGATCAACTTATGTCTTTGATGGAAAGGATGTCCAACTAAACGTCCATCACCACGCCACACCTTACCAAATCAGGACCTCCCTCAGAGTCAACTCCCCGAATAATCGAGCTGACGTATGGAGCATCATCATGGAGTCAATGGCACCCAAGGAGCACCACAATCGACGAGAGCAATCTGGGGAAACCGAAGATTCAGCAAGAGATTCAAAGAACACAGAGGACATATGACAAAGAGGAGGGGGTGCTCAACAGAAGGCTACAATGACGCACGGTGTCTGACTCTTGAAGAGGGTTACCTTGCCTTACACAAAGGAGCTTGATACATGTGCTTTTAAGCACCAGGGAAATTCTTTGTGGTTGGCGTACTTCACTGCACTTTTAGCGCAGCTTGGATATGGACGTCTGATGCAAACGAATTTCTACAACAAATGGCGAGCTAGGTACAACAAGGAACCAACTTTTTTTTTTCTCTGCACAGCAGGTAAAAGGGGAGAAAAAGTAAACTGTAATTTTGTCTGCTGTGTCAGAGGAAATTTCTGCTTGGTAAAAAAAACGTTTTTCGCTCTCTTTGTGTAAGAACGAGGTAAGTGCTTTTCCGTTGTGTCGCTTTTGGTGGATCTGAGTTGATTGTACAGAGATTGTATGGTGGGATTGTGATGTGTGTGCTGACCAGTACAAGGTATCGTGTTTTTTCTCTGTTTTTGTATAACTTCTATGTTACTGTGATTTTGTAAGAGGTGATTTTGGTTTGTAGAGGCAGCATTTTGTTTTTAGTGCTTGTAATATAGGTAATCCGTCTGTGACTTCAGGGCTCCGGGGGGGGCGGGGGGGCATATACATTTTTTTTTTCTGTGAAGTACCCCTGTGCTGAATATCTGACGGGGAAAATCTATTCATTAAATCCATCTGTTAGATTCTCCAATGGCTTACAATCAAGCCAAGTGCCAGCTTGTTTGGGATGTGAATAATGGCTGTGTACCAAACCATGGCGTAAACTTCTCCCCTTCCAAAAGGTGATACTAGGATAGGGGAGGATCACATCTGATGACTCTGAATCCATCAGTAAAATAGGGCAGCATTTATTTAGTATACTCCTGATGTCATTGTTTGCCACGTCATATGTGGAGATAATTCTAATGATGCCCTGTCCTCGCTTATCAGGTGGTTTTGGGATCAGCAGCTCATTTCGATTTTGGTCCCTGGCATACTTGAAAGCTTCTTTCAACACTGGCTCTGGATCACGTCTCTGTATAAATCTATTGTGGAGCGTCCTAGATTCCAGGTGAAAGCTTTCGGAGTCTGAGCAGTTTCTTCGCAATTTTTTTAATATTGGCCCTTAGGTACACCCTTTAAGTGTATGATAGCTTTCCCAATGTAGTAAGCTATTTGTGGCGGTTAGTTTTCTAAAGACTGTTGTGGTGAGCTTGTCTACCTGTTTCCGGACTTCTACATCTAAAAATTTGATTTTGTCTGAATAAAAATCAAACGTAAAGGAGAGACCAATGTCATTAATACTGAGCATATTAATAAACTCATTGAATTCAACCAGGCTGCCAATCCACAGGAGGAACATGTCATCAATGTAACATGTAACGTGATCTTATCTGTCCACCAGGAATGGTCGTCTGGGAACACAGTGGTGTCTACCTACCAGCCCAGGAGATTAGCATAGGTGGGGGCACAAGGGCTCCCCATAGCGGTCCTCTTGAGCTGGCGGTAGATCTGTCTGTCAAAATAGAAATAGTTATGTGTCAACACAAACTCAAGCAGGGATAACACAAATTGATTATGAGTATTAAAATGGGTTCCTCGAGTTTTAAGAAGATAAGCCACCGCTAAAGGACCTTTTGCATGTAGGATCGAGCTATATAAAGACTCTACATCAATGCTTGCAAGATGGTTCAATTGTGAGGGTTTCTATTTTTCTTTAAAAGTCCATTGTGGCTCGAGTGAAGGATGGAAGTACCGAAATGAGTTGCCTCAGGACATTATCGATGTAGATACCGCAGTTCTGTGTTAGCGAGTACACCTCAAACTATAGGATGACCCTTTAAGGGGCAAGTCCTTTTATAGATTTTGGGTAATCTGTAAAAGGTGGCGATCCAGGGTGAACGTGGCAACATAAATCGATATTCTGATTTACTGATAACTCCTTTTCCAATAGCTCTGTCAAGGATGGATTTAAGTCTACTGAGGAAGTTACTTGTGGGATCATCTGGTAAGATTCAATAGCATTGGTGGTCCGCCATCAAGTCTAGAAACATCTGGCAGTAGTGCTCATGATCCATCACTACCAGATTCCCCCTTTGTCCACTGGTTTAATCACTATTGAACTGTCTCTCTTTAGATTGATCAATGCATCTATTTCTAGTCCAGAGAGATTATGATAATATATAAAAAATAAAATAAAATAAATGAATCGCCCATCCAGCTGCTATGCTTTGATCTCATTCCTGCTACTTTTGCAGAAAACAGCGCTAAGTAGAGCATGTGTACCGCCTTCTATGCTACATGCCAAATGAGGCATTAGTGTACATTTTGATCAAAAGGCATAAGCCCACTCACCAAGCCATGGTTAATTAGCAAGGTATTTTGCAGAAGGGGTTAAATAAACTTAACATGCTCTCAGTTGGAGTTCCTGAAAGCTTCAGGTAAGGTGAGCTTTGACAACTGTTCACATGGTGCGGTGCTGCACGGGGGCCACTGTGCTGTTTTTATGGTGGGTTGGTGGGGCCCAGTGCTAGGTATGGCATAGTCAGGCAGCAGGGGTGCTGTTTGGCTGCTGGGTCCCACCGCCTGCCGGATTGGCGCCACAGTGTAGGTGGTCGCCATGCAGAGCCGTGCCAATTTTAGAGTAGGACCCACTCATAGAGGCAACCTTGGCGTGGTGAGTGGGCTTATGGCTTTTGATCAAAATGTACATTAATGCCTCATTTAGCATGTAGAATAGGAGGCGGTACACATGCGCTATTAAGTGCTTTTTTCTGCAAAAGTAGCAGGGATGAGATCAAAGCATAGCAGCTGGATGGGCGATTCATTTCTTTTCTTTTCTTTTTTATGTAGATTATGATAATAGTTGCTATGTTCTTCAATTTTCTCCAGATCGTCAATAACCATCTGGAGAAAGATGTCTATGTGATCAGAGATTATTAGAGCGGCTAATCTGTTTCTCTTGGGTCAGAGATCCGTAAACGGCCCTTCCCCGGGTTTCGTAGAACCCTGTTTCCATAAATCCATGGACAGCTGGAGATCCAGATAGTCAGTCTCAGAGATACCCAGCTGTTCACAAACTTGTCTATTAGAGTTCCTCATGAACTTATGCCATTGAAATTTTCTGGTAAATAGATGTAGGTCTTTGACCCAAGTGAATGAAACAAATATGGTCATCGGAACAAAGGAAAGTAATTTTTCTAGGAGGACAATATGTATATTATTAAATTCACGAGATTACAGTTTTAAGATCTCCAGAATACCCCTCATTGATGATTCTCTCTGCCTAACCCCCTGGGATAATCCTGCAGTTGATATGGTGAGGGGCCTTTTGCTAAAAAATGGGTTTGGTTCACAGGAGCCATAGTTGATAATTGTAAGTAGAAAGAGGAGCCCAAAGAATCCCCTCCACCTACCCTCTGTCTCCCCCAACCTTGCCATATTTTCCCCCATCCCCTCCTACCTGGTCGTCCTCGACCGTAGTTGCCAATTTTCTGGTGTTGGGTTAGTCCTGGTGACTGTACCCACCAGAGACCAGACGGCAGAGTTGGCCGCTGAAGCCATCTGCAAACATAGGTGTTCGGGTGTCCACAGAGGATTTACCATCTGTATGGGATCGAACACTCCCGCACCACCCCGTATCACCCCCAGGGAAATGGAGTGTGCAAGCGGTTCAACGACACCTTGCTCCAAATGCTGCGGATTATGGAGGACAGCCTATAACAGAGAACACAGCACCACCAGTTACTCCCCACATATGCTCATGTTCGGGAGAGCTAGATGGGCGATTGAAGATCTCCACATCCCAATCCGATGGGCCCACCATGGGAAATACCACCGCATGGGTGCAAGAGCACCACCGATGGCTGAGAGTAGTCCACAAGGTTGTGGGGTAGCGCCTGAGGAAAGTGGTGCACCCTAACCCAAGACCCGTGCAGAGGGATGGTATGCTCCGGGTGATCGAGTGATGGTTAGGGCCAAGCGGCCATCGGAGAAGATGGATGGGTAGTGGGAGGTGGTCCCATACACAGTGAAGAGGAGGGTAGACCCTGCCATCCCAGTCTATGAGATTGAGCCAGTAGGGACTGGGGGGGGCCCTCTGGGAACTTGCACCATAACATGCTGAGGCATTGTAACTTTGATGAGCCCATGTGCGTGGAGGAGATGCCTACTCCTGCTCAGAGTACAAGGTAAGGCTACTTTCACACTACCGTTTAGAGCGGGTCCGTCTGATGTCTGCTCAGATGGATCCGCTCCTATAATGCAGACATTTGGATCCGTTCAGAACGGATCCGTCTGCATTATAGTTTAAAAAAATTTCTAAGTGTGAAAGTAGCCTGAACGGATCCGTCCAGACTTTACATTGAAAGTCAATGGGGGACGGATCTGTTTGAAGATTGAGCCATATTGTGTCATCTTCAAACGGATCCATCCCCATTAACTTACATTGTAAGTCTGGACGGATCCGTTTGCCTCCGCACGGCCAGGCGGACACCCGAACGCTGCAAGCAGCGTTCAGGTGTCCGCTTGCTGAGCGGAGCGGAGGCTGAACGCTGCCAGACTGATGCATTCTGAGCGGATCCGCGTCCACTCAGAATGCATTAGGGCTGGACGGATGCGTTCGGGGCCGCTTGTGAGCCCCTTCAAACGGAGCTCACAAGCGGACACCCGAACGCAGGTGTGAAAGTAGCCTAAATCCCCTTAGATGAGGAATGGTGAGTTGTCCTTGCCCACAGAAGCTCAGGCCGTGGTTAGCTTGTCTCCCAGGGAAAGTGTTGTGCAGCCAGCAACTCTTCCCCCATTGGATGTGCCTGATGTCCCCAGTGCTCCTGAGCCCATAATTCTGCATAGGACAACAATGACCAATGCTGGTGTACCCCCACAACGTTATGCGCAGGATGAGTTTGTATAAGGGGGGTTATCGAGGATGACAACTTCTATTGGGGTGGCATGTGAGATGAGGAAACAGCTCTCATTGTGTGAACACTGTATTTGTGTAAATGAAGGTAAATGATTTGAACTGACATTCTGCTGTTTGGCCATAAGAGGGTGCTGTTTCTTAAGCACAGCCAACAGACTGCATATTTCTATGTTCATGAGATGTTTAAACTCTCAGAGGTGGGATCTCAAGCCTGGAAAGGAAGTGAAGGATGCTCCATCTTAGAGTGAGCCTGGCAGAAGCACACAGGAGCTGTGTGTGAAAAATCTCATGACATCCAAGCGTGGGAGCATCCCTCAGGGACCAGAGCTGCAGCCAAGGTCAACTGATTGTGTTCATAACCCTGAACTTGACCAGACAAAGGGAAGTTGCTGTCATAAACACAGATAAGAGCTTAGGAGTAAAGCCACAGACACTGCAGTACCGCATGCTTGTTGGAGAAACTCTTATTCCATCCACAGTCACCAGCTTATACAGAGAAGACCCAGGTTGGTAAGATTAATCATGCACGTACTTTATTACAGTTTGGCAACTAGGATCCTAGAGACTGAGACCAGGCCTACAGGCACGTGCTATTTGATCAGTTATTTGGATAATACAATAGAATGTAATAAGATTGCAAGCTGTATCGCAGGCTAGCCCGCATCACACACCCAAATAATTATTCCTGACTCTAGGGTAATAACAGGTAAGGCGTGGCTGGTCTATTTGGGCCCATCTGTAGTGCCCTGGAGTAGGGGTACTGTGAAGTCTGAATATTTGTGGACATTTGCCCCGGTTTCTCCTATGCCAAGTTATGAACTTCTTACTTTCACATGAAAAGGTTAACTTGCACGGTTTAATACTGTGTACCTACATTTTATATGTTGTGATATATGTCCTGTTCATTATTACTGTTTTTGCAAGGCTCTGTGGAAAGGGTTAATGAATACTGAGAGACTGTTAGGACTTTAAAGAAAAAATGTGGGGGATTGGGTCAGCACAACCTGTATGTAGGTGCACATCACTATGGCGAAATACATATACAAACGGAAAATACAAATGTGATCGCACTCTGCATCCAGCATTCTGTCCTGCCTCCATGCTGGATGAGACATTGGTGTACATTTTGGCCAAAGCGTAATAAGCCACTCACCACGTCAAGGTCGCCTCTATTGAGTGGTCCCTAACACTAGTTCCTACCTGTTATGGGCCATGACAGCCACACAAAGTCCAGGGAATGCAGGTCAGCGTGCACGCCAAGCACACTCTGCTTTTAACCCCGTCCGGTGCCATTACAGCTTACATCGGATCCAGGGATGGCTTTGGCCAAAATGTACACCAATGCCTCATCCAGCATGGAGGCAGGACAGAATGCTGGATGCAGAGTGCGATCACATTTGTATTTTGCGTTTGTATATGTATTTCGCCATAGCGATGTGCATCTACATACAGGTTGTGCGGGCTCAACCCCCCACATTTTTTCTTTGTAGTATATATTGTAGGCGTGGCGATCTCCTTGGAGTCATGCACACCTGACCAGTCAATCTGTCCTGGAGGCTTATATAGAACCTACCAGTAGCCATTTGGCTCCAGGAGAAGTATATGGTGGGCTCAGCGTGCATGTTGGTACTTGCATCCCTGGATCCGATGAAAGCTGTAATGGCACCGGACGGGGTTAAAAGCAGAGTGTGCATGGCATGCATGCTGCACCTGCATCCCTGGACTTTGTGTGGCTGTCATGGCCCATAAACAGGTAGGAACTAGTGTTAGGGACCACTCAATAGAGGCGACCTTGACGTGGTGAGTGGCTTATTACGCTTTGGCCAAAATGTACACCAATGCCTCATCCAGCATGGAGGCAGGACAGAATGCTGGATGCAGAGTGCGATCACATTTGTATTTTCCGTATTTACTGTTAGGACTTTGATTGAGAAGGTGGTAATTTTCCACAGCTGTCACAGAGTAAAAAAAAAAAGACAGACGTTGTTTACCACCAAAACCAGACAGACTCACCTTTTGAATGTCTGGTTTAGCTCTGTTATGTCTGGAAACTTTTTTTTGTCTGGAAAAACTGCTGTGTCATTGGCATCGCGTATCATTGAAGCTCTAATGTAAGTCTATAAAAGATTTGTGCTGAGTTTCTCCACTCCACCCCTCCCACTAGAAGGTTCTAGTCTAGCTAAAACTGTATATAAGGAGAGCAGTCGGAACCCCTAGTTCTGCAGTTAGGGACCAGTGCTTGGAGGGGAGACTCTGACAGTCTGCATGAGTGACCAGAAGAAGACGCTGAGAAGGGACTTTCTCATGTACACAGTGTATATTGTGCATGATGACTATGTTGGTGGTACTGTTTGCAAGTCAAGTAATTGGTTTGGTCCAGATAGCAATGTCCTTTTGAGTGTTTTTGCCGGCCAGAGAGCTGACGAAAAAGTAGGGGAGCGCCGAGCCCTACATGTCCTAGATCTGTGACCTGAACACAGAACCTCCTATTTTGTTCTGCCCCAATAGTGACCAGTGATGACCACTTTGTTGATCTTACTGAAGACTGCCAACTTCCAGCTTGCTGACCACTGTTAACCAGCTTGACATCTAAAGCCTTGATCAGCCACATGTATCCTATCCACATATATCCCACATGTTCCATAGAACCAGCTACCAGGATGCATCAGCAGTTGTCAGGAAAATAGCATCAACAGTCCACCAATTCAAAGTGGAAAAAATAAGCCTTGTTGACTAAAGCCCATGCTTAATCCAGTTTGCAACATTTAAGAGCCTGCACCCTAGGAGAAGATTGAAGGCCCCCTAAGGCTGGACTATCTCAATCTCTATGAACATAGCTGGTGCCTGCTGCACGAATCTTCCTTGTTACGTAGTCCTGACTGTGTTGGGGATGTCACAGTTAAAGTAGGGGAGAGTGTAATGCCCTGGAGTAGGGGTACTGTGAAGTCTGGACATTTGTGGACATTTGCCCCTGTTTCTCTACGCAAATTTATAAACTTCTTACTTTCACTTGAAAGGGTTAATTTATACTGTTTAATACTGTGTAACTGTAATTTATAGGTTGTGATATATATCATGTTCATTATCACTGTATTTGCAAGGCTCTGTGGAAAGGGTTAATGAATACTGAGAGACTGTTAGGACTTTCGATGAGAAGCTGGTAATTTTCCACAGCTATCATGCAGTTTAAAGAAGAGCATGTTTTGGAGCGAAAAAGAAAGATGTTGCATTAAACCCAGACAGTCTGACCTTGTGAATGTCTGGTTTAGCTCTGTAGTCAGTGGCGTACACACAATCCATGGGGCCCCAATGCAAAACTGATCGATGGGGCCCCCTCCCCATCGCCGCCCCCCCAACCTCCCTTCACCCCCAAACCGCCTAAATTTGTACTTCCTCCAGGTCTAGAGAGCCACAGGCTGAAGACTAATGCAAGAACAAGAAGGTATACCCCAATGTGCGCAGTCTGTTCATCCCTTTATAAGCAGATGTAGCAGAGTTAATAAATGGCCTCAACCATAACTATGTACTTTTACTCAGAACTGCAGGTGTCAGCATCAGGTACCAGCAATGCATTTGCCACGTAAAACCAGCTACATTATGTAGCAGAGCTGGTTTTGTCATGCATTTCTTTTGCCTTCATATGGTAAAATACTCCATTGGCCCATCAATGGCTTTATAACTAAGGCTACTTTCACACCTGCGTTAGGTGCGGATCCGTCTTGTATCTGCACAGACGGATCCGCACCTATAATGCAAACGCTTGTGTCCGTTCAGATCCGTTTGCATTATTCTTAAAAAAAAAAAGTCTAAGTCAAAACGGATCCGTCCTGACTTACATTGAAAGTAACGGCTGGGCCAAACTGAACGGAGCCAAACTGATGTATTCTGAACGGATCCTTATCCATTCAGCATTGGGGCTGAACTGATCCGTTTTGGGCCGCTTGTGACATCCCTGAACCGGATCTCACAAGCGGAATTCAAAACGCCAGTATGAAAGTAGCCTTAGGCTATTTTCACACTGGTGTTTCTGGGTCCGCTTGTGAGATCCGTTTCAGGGATGTCACAAACGATTCAAAACGGATCAGTTCAGCCCCAATGCATTCTGAATGGATAAGGATCCGTTCAGAATACATCAGTTTGGCTCCGATCCGTCTCCATTCCTCTCTGGAGACGGACACCAAAATGCAGCTTGCAGCGTTTTGATGTCCGCCTGGTGATGTGGATCCAAACGGATCCGTCCTGACTTACAATGTAAGTCAATGGGGACGGATCCATTTTCACTGACACAATATGGTGCAATTGAAAACTGATCCGTCCCCCATTGACTTTCAATGTAAGTCAGGACGGATCTGTTTTTAAAAAGAATAATGTAAACGGATCCGTTCTGAACGGATACAAGCGTTTGCATTTGCATTATAGGTGCGGATCCGTCTGTGCAGATACGGATCCGCACCTAACGCAGGTGTGAAAGTAGCCTAACTCTGCTAGATTTCTGTAGCCTGCAACCTCTGACTGCCCAGTTGGGCTGAAACTACTACACCCAACATGTTCTGGCAGTAATAGTAAATGGATATTGGTGCAATTCATTATATGTATTATATAGACTAGTAGCTCAGAATTGCACCAATATCCATTTACTATTACTGCCAGAACATGTTGGGTGTAGTAGTTTCAGTCCAACTGGGCAGTCAGAGGTTGCAGGCTACAGAAATATAGCAGAGTTAGAAGCCATTGATAGGCCAATGAAGTATCTAATTTTACCATACCATATGAAGGCCATACAGACAGTAACATTGCCCAGTCAGACCCCACTCTGAGTCTGAACTCAGTGACCAATTTATTTTTATTTTACAAATCTTAATAATCTTATCTAGTTCCAATCCGGACGGTCGGCACCGGCTTCTTTGCGCGCTCCCTTCTCCCTGCTGCGTCTCGGGTCTCGGCGTCATTGTGCGCCTGCGCAGCCTAGGGAAACGTCATGGCCGGTGCCTAACAGGAAATAACGAGGCACGCCGCACCGCCGCACCCGCACAGGGAGGAGACTGACGGGGGGAGGAGACACAAGGGAGGGTAGGCTTGGCTCTACAGCGAAACACTGGGCGGTGGACCCCGGGCCGGCCGCCCGGGTTATTATACTGGCAGGCGCAGCGCCAGCACACACAGTACTACTGCAGGGCGGGGCTAGGGGTCCATAGGCGGCCTGGCCCCCTCGAGTGCCGGACCCTGTCGCAACTGTGACCCCTGCGACCCCTATATGTACGCCACTGAACCCACCACTGAACACACTGCAGAACTCAAGATATTAATCAACTTTTTAGTTCCTTTCAATCTTCTCATTCATCCAGGGACAGTGTCTTAATTTTGGAATTGATAGCTCCATGTTTGAATCCTGCTGCATCTAGATCTTTTCCTCGCTGAGGTCCAATGCAGAGGGTGAATCAAAGGACGATGAGAGGAGAGAAGGAGATACAACATAGAAGACGTTCATCACAGGCAAATAATCCTAAATGTGAAACGGTTCACACTACAGAGCTCATGGAAGGTCTCAGATATACAACCAGATATCATCTCGTCCTCATGGCCAACTAGTGAGGAGAAGGACACATTGCCAAAGTAAACAGGAAAGTAATAAAGGCAGAAGCATCACCTCCACCCACCATGTTGTGTAATGACTTATCTTATAAATCATAAACTTCTTCCAGTGAATTGTGACTCAGGGAAGAGGTGCATCCCCCAGCACCCAATAGAAAGCCAGACTCCCCGTGGACCAGCAACCACTCCAAGCTGAAGCCTTCACTGATTCTCCAGAAGCCAGAACAAGAGCCAAGATGAGCGCGTTCATGCTGTATGCTCACAAATCACAGTGGAATTTATAGGGTTACGAAAAGTGTCAATATAGAAATCACAGAGAAAAATGACTTTTCATATAAAACATAACTTTTACTATTGTTGGTTAAAATAATACCCCATCTTAATATGTATGTTAGGCTACGTCAAATGAAATAGACAAGGCCTTACTTGGACGTATCAGGGTAGTGAAGTCTGATATATAGAAAAATTTACGGCAACTTACAGTTAGATGACTGTGGACCTGGCCAAACGGTGAAAAGAGAGGAGGTAGATAAGGGGAAGAGAACAATATCCCTAATACAACCCTCAATGTACAAACCTGATTCCAAAAAAGTTGGGACACTATACAAATCGTGAATAAAAACTGAATGCAATGATGTGGAGGTGCCAACTTCTAATATTTTATTCAGAATAGAACATAAATCACAGAACAAAAGTTTAAACTGAGAAAATGTACCATTTTAAGGGAAAGATATGTTGAATCAGAATTTCATGGTGTCAACAAATCCCCAAAAAGTTGGGACAAGGCCATTTTCACCACTGTGTGGCATCTCCCCTTCTTCTTACAACACTCAACAGACGTCTGGGGACCGAGGAGACCAGTTTCTCAAGTTTAGAAATAGGAATGCTCTCCCATTCTTGTCTAATACAGGCCTCTAACTGTTCAATCGTCTTGGGCCTTCTTTGTTGCACCTTCCTCTTTATGATGCGCCAAATGTTCTCTATAGGTGAAAGATCTGGACTGCAGACTGGCCATTTCAGTACCCGGATCCTTCTCCTACGCAGCCATGATGTGGTGATTGATGCAGAATGTGGTCTGGCATTATCTTGTTGAAAAATGCAGGGTCTTCCCTGAAAGAGATGACGTCTGGATGGGAGCAGATGTTGTTCTAGAACCTGAATATATTTTTCTGCATTGATGGTGCCTTTCCAGACATGCAAGCTGCCCATGCCACACGCACTCATGCAACCCCATACCATCAGAGATGCAGGCTTCTGAACTGAGCGTTGATAACAACTTGGGTTGTCCTTGTCCTCTTTGGTCCGGAGGACATGGCGTCCCAGATTTCCAAAAAGAACTTTGAATCGTGACTCGTCTGACCACAGAACAGTCTTCCATTTTGCCACACTCCATTTTAAATGATCCCTGGCCCAGTGAAAACGCCTGAGCTTGTGGATCTTGCTTAGAAATGGCTTCTTCTTTGCACTGTAGAGTTTCAGCTGGCAACGGCGGATGGCACGGTGGATTGTGTTCACTGACAATGGTTTCTCTGTTACGGGACCTCTCTCCTCTGTCTGGGTGCCAGGGCCTAAATGTGTGAGAGTGGCCTGTTCCAGTGGTGGGTGACGTGAAGCCTGATTCTCTGCTATGACATGAAAACTGATTCTGTGCTGACATGAAGCCAGATTCTCTGTTACGGGACCGCTCTCCTCTGTCTGGGTGCCGGGGCCTAAATGTGTGACAGTGGCCTGTTCCATGGGTGGGTGACGTGAAGCCTGATTCTCTGCTATGACATGAATACAGATTCTGCGCTGACATAAGGCCAGATTCTCTGTTACGGGACCGCTCTCCTCTGCCTGGGTGCCTGGGCCTAAATGTGTGACAGTGGCCTGTTCCGCTGGCGGGTGACGTGAAGCCTGATTCTCTGCTATGACATGAAGACAGATTCTGCGCTGACATAAGGCCAGATTCTCAGTTACGGGACCTCTCTCCTCTGCCTGGGTGCCTGGGCCTAAATGTGTGACAGTGGCCTGTTCCAGTGGTGGGTGACGTGAAGCCTGATTCTCTGCTATGACATGAAGACTGATTCTCTGCTGACATGAAGCCTGATTCTCTGCTATGGGACCTCTCTCCAATTGATATTGGTTAATTTTTATTTATTTTATTTTTATTTTTATTCATTTCCCTATCCACATTTGTTTGCAGGGGATTTAACTACATTTTGCTGCCTTTTGCAGCACTCTAGCCCTTTCCTGGACTGTTTTACAGCCTTTTTAGTGCCGAAAAGTTCGGGTCCCCATTGACTTCAATGGGGTTCGGGTTCGGGACGAAGTTCGGGTCGGGTTCGGATCCCGAACCCGAACATTTCCGGGAAGTTCGGCCGAACTTCTCGAACCCGAACATCCAGGTGTTCGCTCAACTCTAGTTATAATCTTTTTTTATAGTTGTAATTTTTTTCCAATCTGAACTTCAGATGAGGAAAAAATTACAACTATTAGACAAAGAAGATTATAGCACTATATTAGCTAAATTGCTCTACAGTCATGTCCAAAAGTTTTGAGAATGACACAAATATTAGTTTTCACAAAGTTTGCTGCTAAACTGCTTTTAGATCTTTGTTTCAGTTGTTTCTGTGATGTAGTGAAATATAATTACACGCACTTCATACGTTTCAAAGGCTTTTATCGACAATTACATGACATTTATGCAAAGAGTCAGTATTTGCAGTGTTGGCCCTTCTTTTTCAGGACCTCTGCAATTCGACTGGGCATGCTCTCAATCAACTTCTGGGCCAATTCCTGACTGATAGCAACTAGAGGCCAGCAGGAGGACTCATCATGGACAGTGTTCGTCAGGAGGACAAATCATGGTCTGTAATCAGAAAGAGGACATATTATGTCAGCGCAGAATCAGTCTTCATGTCATAGCAGAGAATCAGGCTTCACGTCACCCACCACTGGAACAGGCCACTGTCACACATTTAGGCCCAGGCACCCAGACAGAGGAGAGCGGTCCCGTAACAGAGAATCTAGCCTTATGTCAGCGCAGAATCTGTCTTCATGTCATAGCAGAGAATCAGGCTTCACGTCACCCACCACTGGAACAGGCCACTGTCACACATTTAGGCCCAGGCACCCAGGCAGAGGAGAGAGGTCCCGTAACAGAGAATCTGGCCTTATGTCAGCACAGAATCTGTCTTCATGTCATAGCAGAGAATCAGGCTTCACGTCACCCACCACTGGAACAGGCCACTGTCACACATTTAGGCCCAGGCACCCAGGCAGAGGTGAGAGGTCCCGTAACAGAGAATCTGGCCTTATGTCAGCGCAGAATCTGTCTTCATGTCATAGCAGAGAATCAGGCATCACGTCACCCACCACTGGAACAGGCCACTGTCACACATTTAGGCCCAGGCACCCAGGCAGAGGAGAGAGGTCCCGTAACAGAGAATCTGGCCTTATGTCAGTGCAGAATCTGTATTCATGTCATAGCAGAGAATCAGGCTTCACATCACCCACCACTGGAACAGGCCACTGTCACACATTTAGGCCCAGGCACCCAGGCAGAGGAGAGAGGTCCCGTAACAGAGAATCTGGCCTTATGTCAGCGCAGAATCTGTCTTCATGTCATAGCAGAGAATCAGGCTTCACGTCACCCACCACTGGAACAGGCCACTGTCACACATTTAGGCCCAGGCACCCAGACAGAGGAGAGAGGTCCCGTAACAGAGAATCTGGCCTTATATCAGCACAGAATCTGTCTTCATGTCATAGCAGAGAATCAGGCTTCACGTCACCCACCACTGGAACAGGCCACTGTCACACATTTAGGCCCAGGCACCCAGGCAGAGGAGAGAGGTCCCGTAACAGAGAATCTGGCCTTATGTCAGCACAGAATCTGTCTTCATGTCATAGCAGAGAATCAGGCTTCACGTCACCCACCACTGGAACAGGCCACTGTCACACATTTAGGCCCAGGCACCCAGGCAGAGGTGAGAGGTCCCGTAACAGAGAATCTGGCCTTATGTCAGCGCAGAATCTGTCTTCATGTCATAGCAGAGAATCAGGCATCCCGTCACCCACCACTGGAACAGGCCACTGTCACACATTTAGGCCTAGGCAGAGGAGAGAGGTCCCGTAACAGAGAATCTGGCCTTATGTCAGCACAGAATCTGTCTTCATGCCATAGCAGAGAGTCAGGCATCACGTCACCCACCACTGGAACAGGCCACTGTCACATATTTAGGCCCAGGCACCAAGTCAGTGGTGTAGTACAGTCGATATGAACCACATGAAGTTTCACCAAATATCCAGTCTGCAGGTTTGCAATAGGGTCATACCAATATACAGGAGCTGCAGCAATGATCACTTGTTAAATATAGTTCCATATATTCATAAGCTGTTAGCAGAGAGTCAGGACATGCTAAATAAACCTCTTCAAATGTGCAATTAGATAACTGAGGAAAGTTTTAACAGACAGAGTCTTTACAGTGGACTCTTCCAGAAAGCCCCCTGTGTATTCTGCTACTTGGTTTGGTCTCCTCAGTGCAGACATTTACTGTGAAGGAGGTAGGATCTCTGTCTAAGTTCTCTAAAGCTAAAGTTCATTTATCTATTGTAAAAAGTTATAATATATACCCATAATAGTTCTGTAGAATGTAAAGAGGTGACTGTATGTTTTTTAGCAGCCTTTTAACCCTGCAGCACATGCTAGGCTGAGTAGATGATGTACAGTTAAAGAGACATGTGTTCTTCCTAAAATGGCTGCAAGACATGCTGTATTCCAGGTCACCCTGCTGCAATATCTTTGTAAATGATTTTCTCTTGTTCATTTTTCTGTATGCTTTGTTATATCCTGTATCATGTATGTGGGAATGTAATATAATGACTGCCTGTTATGATATACAGTACAGACCAAAAGTTTGGACACACCTTCTCATTCAAAGAGTTTTCTTTATTTTCATGACTATGAAGGCATCAAAACTATGAATTAACACATGTGGAATTATATACATAACAAACAAGTGTGAAACAACTGAAAATATGTCATATTCTAGGTTCTTTAAAGTAGCCACCTTTTGCTTTGATTACTGCTTTACACACTCTTGGCATTCTCTTGATGAGCTTCAAGAGGTAGTCTCCTGAAATGGTCTTCCAAGAGTCTTGAAGGAGTTCCCAGAGATGCTTAGCACTTGTTGGCCCTTTTGCCTTCACTCTGCGGTCCAGCTCACCCCAAACCATCTCGATTGGGTTCAGGTCCGGTGACTGTGGAGGCCAGGTCATCTGGCGCAGCACCCCATCACTCTCCTTCATGGTCAAATAGCCCTTACTTTCAAAGTTTTCCCAATTTTTCGGCTGACTGACTGACCTTCATTTCTTAAAGTAATAATGGCCACTTGTTTTTCTTTACTTAGCTGCTTTTTTCTTGCCATAATACAAATTCTAACAGTCTATTCAGTAGGACTATCAGCTGTGTATCCACCTGACTTCTCCTCAATGCATCTGATGGTCCCAACCCCATTTATAAGGCAAGAAATCCCACTTATTAAACCTGACAGGGCACACCTGTGAAGTGAAAACCATTTCAGGGGACTACCTCTTGAAGCTCATCAAGAGAATGCCAAGAGTGTGCAAAGCAGTAATCAAAGCAAAAGGTGGCTACTTTGAAGAACCTAGAATATGACATATTTTCAGTTGTTTCACACTTGTTTGTTAAGTATATAATTCCACATGTGTTAAATCATAGTTTTGATGTCTTCGGTGTGAATCTACAATTTTCATAGTCATGTAAATAAAGAAAACTTTTTGAATGAGAAGGTGTGTCCAAACTTTTGGTCTGTACTGTATATATGTACTGTACACGGTTCTGGTGATGTGTAGCGTTCAGAGGAGGGAGAGACCGCAAAGCAGGATTCAAGTACAGTACAGCGGACAAGGATACTGAAGCAAAAACCGGCTTTATTAAGGAGCAAGATGAAACTGCCAGAAAACCTGAGTAACAATACAGTACCACCGCACCAGAGGCACAATGGGTCAAAAACAGGAATGGTATTAACAGGTGAACATAAATCAACAACAATGGCAATGCAGTTTTGCATATACACAGAATGAGCTAAACAGTAAGCAGCCAGCTTGCAAGCTAGTTTCACTACCAATTTCCTATCTAGCCCTGCTACCCAGGGGACGCTTCTACAGCGCACTGACTAAGTCCCTGACTCTATAACCTATCACAGGAAAGCACCGGTGCCACTCACAGTTCTGCAGATTCTCTTTGATCCAATAAGATGCAGTCTGGATCCAGGTCCGGTCGCTTGCTTGGCTGTCTTTCTCTCTCTGGTCACAACAGATGCAGCTCTCCACCTCTGGCAGGAAGTATCCGGCTGGTCTCTGACACACGGCCCCACTTCTCTGGAACACACAGTGAAGTCCTCTGTGTGCAGCTCCACAGCTGTCAGGAAAATCTCAGCTAATATAGCCTCCTGCTGCTCCAGTCTTTTACTGTTATCTCTCAGCAGTCCATCTCTCCCTGTTATCTCAGCAAGGTCCCCAGCAACTTCTGGAACAGCCCGGGAAAAACTTCTTAACTCTTTCTTAGCCTCTGGCCAGCACAACTCAGGTTCCTGTTTAGTCACAGTGGCCTCTGGTGGCCGGAGGGACACATGACAGTCTGCATAGATATAAGTGCTGGAAATGCTGCTGGTGGATTCAGGGCTGCCTCTTACATGCCTCCCCACTTAAAGGTGGCCTTCCTCGGCCTCGCTATATAGTCCATGGAAAACAAAGGGGTTAATGAAACATTTAAACGGCAGTACAACATTGTCCACAATACCTACAGGCAGACTAAATGAACTCGTCAGCAGCGTACCTGTTTGGTGGAACCCCTGCAGAAAGACCTACTGGATCTCCGGAGGTCTTGACTTTCTCCACTGGGAGTTGTTAACCTGGGCTCTTCCATTACAGCAGGAGATCTGGGTGTGGTCGCGGGTTCCTCCTCACTGTGAGACGGTAGTGGTTCTGTAGCAGGAGCCTCATCACCTACGGCCTGGGGACCTTCCGCAGTGTCAGCAACGGTCCACCAGTTTCCATCTGAGATAACACATTATGGGTATGGGGCAGGAGGAGAAGATGTCCTCTGAATAGGTGCAGGATCTGCGGACCGGCATGGCCATAGCATATTCCTATGTAAAGTCCGTGAAGCAAACTCCTCATTTTCAACTTGCACTTCGTAAACCGGACCATTAGGGTACACTCTCTTGATCACTTTGTATGGTTGTACTTCCCAACGCTCACTCAATTTGCCTCTGGGGCGTTTCTCTCGTACCAGGACCCGGTCTCCAGGCTTCAGTGGCACCTTCTGGACTGGAGGACGGTCCGTATGAGTTCTCTCCTGTAACCGCTGGCCTGCCAAACGGCGGATGGTCTGGAGTCGCTGACGGTGTTCTTTCACCCATGAGGTGGTTGATCGCTCCATTAGGTCTTCTGGCTGTTCCAGGTTCAATTCAACGATTTCTCTACCAGCTCTCCCAAACAGTAACATATACGGGGTGTAACCGGTGGTGGTATGGACCCGATTATTGTAGGCTCAGACTAGTTCAGGTAATCAGGCCAGTGTGCCCTCTTGTCTTCCTCTAGCGTTCTCAGCATTTGTAGCAGCGTTCGGTTGAAGCGCTCACAGGCCCCATTCCCTTGGAGATGATAGGGGGTCGTTCTGGATTTTTCAATACCGTACATTCGGTGTAGCTCCTCCATTACCTTCCCTTGAAAGCACGCCCCTTGATCTGAGTGGATCCGCTTTGGACACCCGTAGACCCGGATGAAATCCTGACAGCGCGTGCTGCGGACTCAGCCGTCTGATCCCGAGTTGGGGAGACTACTGCAAACTTGCAGAAGTGGTCAACCATGACCAGGCAGTACTGTGGACCTCTCGATGATTGTCCCACGATGAGGTAGTCTATCATCAATAATTCCAGCGATTCTTTGGTCTGTATAGACTGGAGGGGTGCCCTCTGTTCCGTGCTTTTAGTGAGTTCAGACTGGTGGAGAGGGAAGGGGGAGGATCCTACTACCCAACACATCACGTAATGCAAACATCGATTGGCTGTAAGATTATAGTAAACAGCAACAAGGACGCACATTGGCCAATGCAGTTATGACACGTACTAGGAGGTTTTAAAAGCCCAGTCCCGCCCCCAACACATTCACTGCCCATACCCCTGAAGACGCCAAGTGCTTGGCGAAACATGTCGGGGGGCAGAGTGTGATATGTGATATTAGCCAGTGTGTGCAGCGCGGAGCATGAATACATGAACACATGACGTGATCGACATACTCCATACACTAGGAGGACGCTCAATATCTAAAAGTAGCGCCCTGTGGAATTAACAGAGCGCAACAACTGACTGTGATAATTGTTACAGTGTCACAGTGGAAACTATTAGGCAAACAGTCAGGGAGCCCTCCAGTGGTTGAGAGCATATATACAAACTATTAGATTCATATATGCAACAGTGCAGGCACCACTGATAATTTTAAAAGTGTGAGTTCTAGTTAATTTTTTATAGGAAGAAATAAAAGTTATATTTTAATATTAGTTATCCTGAAGCACGTGTTAACCTAGAGACTACAAATGGTCCTAGTGACCAATTGAAAAAGTGAGTGTTTTGAGTCTCAACACGTGTGAGTGGGTCTCATGTAACTAAAATTTAGTGAGTTCACACACTCGACACTGTCGGCAAACTTCCTCCACTACTGCCTCCAGTCGCGGACAATACACATAACGCTGCAGCCACTGGTAAGTCTTGGCGGGCCCGAAGTGAGCTCCAAATTCATGGGCTTCTCTGGCTATCTCACATGCCACGCTTCCAGGTATGACTACTTGCCACCTCGCCTCTAGGTCATTAGGCTGTTGCCACTTGCGGTACAGAACAGCTCCGTGCATTTCCAGTCTGTCCCATTGATGTAGAACGGACTTCATCTCGGCATCCAGGTCAGCCCTTATTTCTTTGTTGGGCTTCATTCGCTGGGTTACCCAGCTTTTCATGTGCCGCAGTCCAACATCTTCATCCTGAAATCGGCCCCAGTCCTCGTTAGTCCTCCTCAATGCCTTGGGTAGCTTACGGGCCTCCCCACTTGTCTGGGCCGCAACTGTGGGCAGAACGAACCGGAGTTTCATCCTCTTCTTTTTGTTCGACATCCCCTATTGGGATCTCAAAAGTAACCCTCGACAGGCCATCGGCATTAGTGTTCTCCGTAGCGGAACGGTAGCGAATTGAGAAGTCATATTTTGCAAGCGGAGCTGCCAAGCGTTGCTCCAGGGCTACCAACTTGGCAGTGTCCAGCTGGGCCAGGGGATTGTTAGCACAAAGATCTTAGCTCCTGTCAAATATCCTGCAAACTTCTCCGTCATGGCCCACACCAGGGCAAGGAGTTCTATCCGGAAGGAACTGTAGTTGTGGGGGTTTCGCTCTGTCTCTCGCAAGGATCTACTGGCGTAGGCGATCACCCTCTCATGTCCATCTTGTACCTGTGACAGGACTTAGGTTTATCAAAGTCGGCATAAGCCAATATGGGGGCCGATGTCAGAGCTTCTTTCAGGGCCTGGAAGGCTTCTTCCTGCTTCTGCCCCCAGGGAATATTTTGGCCCTTGGGTTGCCCAGCCGTTCCTCTCAACAACTCATTCAGAGGGCCTGCTATCTTGGCATAGTCTTTGATGAACCGCCGGTAGTACCCGGTCAGTCCAAGGAAGGCCTTCAACTCCCGCAGCGTTCTGGGCACTAGCCATTGTCGTATTGCAGCCACTTTGTCTTGGGACGGCAACACTCCGTCTTGGGACACCCTATGGCCCAAGTACTCAATCTCCCTCTTGAAGAGATGACACTTCTTTGGCTTACCAAGCCGTCCCTAATAAATATAATTATCCATAAACCACAAATGATTTGAGTGCCATCCCTCTATTTTTATTTACTTTTCCCCACTACAAGCGCTGGGTACGCTTTGTTTGGATTGAGCACCTTATTCCTTCTTTCTGAGCCATAGAGAGCCGCCTCACTCTTGTACTACATATTTTCATATTTACCCATTGGCAGAGTTCCTATTCTCCAAAAGATGGACATTTGGGACTGTATGGAGAAAAAATCTAAAACAATTGAGACTTATACATTTGATCTAACAGATGATCTTATTCATATAAATCCAACAAACAGATCCAGTTCTGAGACATTTAGAGACCTGGAGAAACTCTTACATAAACAACTTAGACAAGAATGGGAGATCAAATCACTAAACCAATATTTAGCAAAAGGCCTGATACCAAAAGGATTAATGCTAACAAAAGATTCAGCAGACGACCTATATAGTGAAGAATTCAAACAAGAATGGGATGAGTTCCTACAAGCACAATCATGTATACTAATACAGCTGATAATCAAAAGACGCGCTCAGATCCTAGAGGACACTATAGGACAAATTTCAAAACTCAAGGAATAATAGACAAAATACCGAAAGACGATTCCTTCAACATATGGCAAGAAAGAATCTGTACCAGTCTAGATAACCTAGAAAGAACAATCATGACTAGAAAAAAATAAAATAAAAAATATACCACACAGCGAAGCCATGTCTACAATAGACCAAACAATCAGACCAATTATAGAGAAAACATCCCTTATGTCCCCACTAATGTAATTGAAGACCCTGTTGAGAGACAAGGAGAAAAGCAAATTAGGAAAAACATTCAAGATCGTTACAATATCCCAACCAACAATTATTTTGAATCACTTACTTCTAGGCATACCAAGCCGTCCCTAATAAATATAATTATCCATACACCACAAATGATTTGAGTGCCATCCCTCTATTTTTATTTACTTTTCCCCACTACAAGCGTTGGGTACGCTTTGTTTGGATTGAGCACCTTATTCCATCTTTCTGAGCCATAGAGAGCCGCCTCCCTCTTGTACTACTTCTTTGGCTTTACCTTCAGGCCATGGGATCGCAGTCGCTCGAGTACCTGCTCTAGCCGATTCAGGTGTTCTTGAAAAGAAGCAGAGTATACGATGATATCGTCCAGGTATATCAGAGTGACTTCAAAATTCAGGTCTCCCAGGCATCTCTCCATCAGCCGCTGGAAGGTCCCTGGGGCATTAGTCAGCCCAAATGGCATCCTGTTGAATTCGAATAGTCCCATGGGGAGTATGAATGCCGTCTTTGCCTTGTCTTGCTCGGCCACTGGTACTTGCCAGTACCCGCTCGCCAGGTCCAAGGTAGAGAAGTATTTGGCCTGTCCTAGAGCAGTCAGAGACTCCTTGATACGTGGCAGAGGATATGACTCTCGCGCGGTGCATGCATTCAACCACCGGTAATCCACACAAAACCGAATAGTGCCATCCTTCTTCTTAACAAGCACCACTGGGGCCGCCCAAAGGCTCTGGCTACCCCAAACCACTCCGGAATCTATCATCTGTTTCAACAACGTTTTCACTTCCTTGTACAACTTGGGCGGAATCTGCCGATATCTTTCTCGAATTGGAGGAGTGTCCCCCGTCGGTATCTCATGTGTGATAGCATCCATGCAGCCAAAGTCATCGGCGTGACGGGCGAATGCAGCCTGATTCTCCCACAGCATGTTTTCAACTGCTTGCCGTTGGTCTGAACTGAGAGCCTTCACATCTATTTCCGTTTGATCCAAGATGGTTCTCCCATTCCATTCTGGGGTCGGCATCTCTTCTACACTGGCAGTTACTGCCAGGGTCCAAACATCATCACCTACCGGAGTAGGAGTCACTTCTCTCCGACTCAATACTTCTCCCCAATGTAGGTACACACGAGCCAGTTCCACTCCTGGCTTCAAGGAAACTTCTAGATTTCCCATATTCACAGCTCTTATGGGCACTCCCAGTCTGGACCACTCCCAGTGTTCGGGCCACCAGGACATCCTGACCCAACTCTCCTAGTTCGATGAACACCTCCATACCTTCAAGATTGCGGAAGGTTCCCACGGGTAACGTCAACATGGTCTCCCGTCCAGGGGGGATGGTGAGGGTAGCCTTTCCAGGTGCTCGGATCGTTCCCACAGACTGGTGTGCTGGGACACTCTTCTGTGTCCCACAGAATCGGATCAGCCGTTGAAACGCTTTTTGAGTAGGTTTGTGCGGAGTGGCTTGCTTCCAATAGCCTGGCCCCCGTTTGGTGTACATAATCTGATCTAATTCTCGCAGAATGTTCATGCCCATTATCACAGGCACATCTTCTTTGAACGTCTCAGGGACCAACAGGATACCTTTCCATCCCACTTCTTGCCCACATAGCCGTGCATTCATCCACACGACTCCTGTGACAGGGATCTGTTGTTGATTGGCCGCTGTAACCCGGACCAGTGTCTCTCGCTCTGGCTTGACCAGCGCTTGGAAGTAACGGTAGAAAAGTGACTCAGGCATAGTCATTACTTGTGACCCGGTATCCACTAAGCAGTCAACCGGAATGCCTTCAAATTCAGCTCGAATGGTGCGACACCCTGCGACCAGGTGTTCGGAGCCATACTGTGTATCTTGGCTCTCCACCTCTCCTGCAGTACGCTCCACTACTGCGGGGGCAGGAAGTTTAATGGTGGCTCTGGGCGTCTGGCCACATCACTCCGACACTCTCTGGCATAATGTCCATAATTTCCACACCACCAACACTGTGCCCCTTGACGGCCTTCTCCTTGTCTGCGTATGGGGGGTGAACTTAGGACTTGATTGACGAGCCTCCTTGGAGGATATTGAGGAGCTTGGTGAGGAGGTAAATTAGGGTGAGGATATTCTGATATAGGAACCCATGGGGGCGCCTGATAACTTTGTTGTCGGGCCGGGTAGGCAGTTTCAGGGGTATAGTGCGACTCCATCCGTTTTTCCAGGTGTGTCAACTTTTCATGCATAGCACTCAGAGAGCTCTGTAAGTCTTGTACTACTCTGACTAGGACCTCTTCGCTCCTTGAAACCCCGGGGAAGGTGACGGTCTGGGTCCGTATCACTCCGGACACATAACTTTCTTCTTTGCTCCGTGCCACTGCCTCTGCTAATATTTGTCTAAAGGTTAGTGTAGAGTCCACCCTAACTCGTTCCTGCAGGGCCCGTTTCAGGGGAGTGCTGTAGAGTCCCAGAATGAATTGTTCCCGCAGGATCCGATCTGCAGTTCCCATGGCGTTTACTCCGTCCGCCTCTTTTTTCTGCACCTCGGCCAACACTTCCTGTAGCGTCATTGCATACTGCGAGACACCTTCGTCTTCCCACTGAATTCGGTAAAAGAATTTCGCCCTGAGGTGCCCTGCGCTGGCTGTTTCCCCGTATATTTCTTCCAGGAATCTCTTTCAATGTATTGCGCGTGGCTTCCGGTTGCAGTAGGACATTTTGTCAGGCCTCACCCTCTAGAGCGGCCAAAGCGATTTCTACTTGTAGTTCTGGGCTGACATTGTAAATCCTAGCAGCGCTCTGCAATCTTGACACCCAGTCAGACAGTGACATGTTCTGGCCATCAAGTTTAGGTAGCAAGTTAAACAACGTGCCAATAGGGAGGGCCCTTGCAGGGGTTCCACCATTGCCTGCTTACATTAGCATTATGCACATTGCCTTCAGCCGCCTCCATCTCTGTGACTGTACCCTGCTCGCTGCGCCACTTGTAGCAGTCAGAGGACGGAGAGACCGCAAAGCAGGATTCAAGTACAGTACAGCAGACAAGGAGACTGAAGCAAAAACCGCCTTTATTAAGGAGCAAAATGAAACTGCCGGAAAACCTGAGTAACAATACAGCACCACCGCACCAGAGACAGAATGGGTCAAAGACAGGAATGGTATGAACAGGTGAACATAAAACAACAGTGGTAATGAGATTTTGCATAGACACAGAATAAGCTAAACAGCAAACAGTCAGCTTACAAGCTACTCTCAACACTTATTCCCTATCTAGCCCTGCTACCCAGGGGACGCTTCTACAGCGCACTGACTAAGTCCCTGACTCTATAACCTATCACAGGAAAGCACCGGTGCCACTCACAGTTCTGCAGATTCTCTTGGATCCAATAAGATGCAGTCTGGATCCAGGTCCGGTCGCTTGCTTGGCTGTCTTTCTCTCTCTGGTCACAACAGATGCAGCTCTCCACCTCTGGCAGGAAGTATCCGGCTGGTCTCTGACACACGGCCCCACTTCTCTGGAACACACAGTGAAGTCCTCTGTGTGCAGCTCCACAGCTGTCAGGAAAATCTCAGCTAATATAGCCTCCTGCTGCTCCAGTCTTTTACTGTTATCTCTCAGCAGTCCATCTCTCCCTGTTATCTCAGCAAGGTCCCCAGCAACTTCTGGAACAGCCCGGGAAAAACTTCTTAACTCTTTCTTAGCCTCTGGCCAGCACAACTCAGGTTCCTGTTTAGTCACAGTGGCCTCTTGTCACGGCCATGGTCATGGTCGTGACTCCTGTATCCGCATGCTGTTGCCTGTGGTCTGGTTTGGTTGTTCAACCACAGGTGAGGGCCGCTAGTATGTTGCCTCACTTGTGGTTGCCGCTGGCAACATGTAGTTATGTGGCAGTCGAGCAGCTGGAGCTGGTTGCTAGGCTGCTCGCTGTCATTTGCATGCGGTTGCACCTGGCAACCTGTCTTTTAAGTGTGCCTTGTGTTTGTCTGGTGTGCACAGGGTTTTAGTTATATGTGCACTTTCTCCTTTAAGTGGCTGCCTTCCCTTCCCTGGTGTGAGAAGGGTTAAATCCCTTCCTAGTATGTGAGCACTGGGTGTGTCTGTGTGGGTGTGGCATCTTGGGCCTATATAGCTTCTGCTGTGATTCAGAAGTCTGAGGGGTACTTCAGCTATGTAAGCTGGAGTCATCCTCCCATGTATATTCCATCTGCCAGTGAGGGCCACCCTTGTGGTCATAGACTTATGTTAGACTTTATTGTTCTTATTTTATTATATCTACTGGTGTCTTTATGTTTATTGCAGCGTGTGGTCCAGGGTTCCTGTGTGATTGTGTGGTGTGTGCTGTGTCCGTTTATCTTATTGTGGACAGCAGCACCTGTGCACGGGTTCCTGGCTGTTGTGTCTGTGGCAGGTAGTTGTGGTATTTGTTGCACTACCTGCCATTGCCATATGCTGTATATGTTTCCCTTCTCCCTTATAGCTTGGCCAGTGAGACTCCTGTTGCTCCGTGTCTAGGAGGAACAGGTCGTCTTACCCTGCTCCTAGTCCAGGGCCACCCTGAGGGCTAGTAGGAATTACAGGTTCCAGTGTATGAGCCCTCTCACCATCAGGGTCGGCTCATACGGCTAGGAGACAGGGTCAGAATTAGGGATGTGATAGGAGGTGACCTTTCCCTGATTCCTGTCCTGGCCTAACAGCTATGCTTCAGAGAGACACCGCACGGCTGAGGGTTTCCCCCATCCTCAGCCGTGACACCTCTGGTGGCCGGAGGGAAACATGACAGTCTGCATAGATATAAGTGCTGGAAATGCTGCTGGTTGATTCAGGGCTGCCTCTTACAATGTGTATATGTACTGTACACGGTTCTGGTGATGTGTATATATGTACTGTACACGGTTCTGGTGATGTGTATATATGTACTGTACACGGTTCTGGTGATGTATATATGTACTGTACACGGTTCTGGTGATGTGTATATGTACTGTACACAGTTTTGGTGATGTATATATGTACTGTACATGGTTTTGGTGATGTATATATGTACTGTACACGGTTCTGGTGATGTATATATGTACTGTACACGGTTCTGGTGATGTATATATGTACTGTACACGGTTCTGGTGATGTGTATATATATATTTCACACGGTTCTGGTGATGTATATTTGTACTGTAGACGGTTCTGGTGATGTAAATATGTACTGTACACAGTTTTGGTGATGTATATATGTACTGTACACGGTTCTGGTGATGTGTATATGTACTGCAGACGGTTCTGGTGATGTATATATGTACTGCACACGGTTCTGGTGATGTATATATATTGTAGGAAAGCGCAAGGGGCCGTCATTGACGGAAGATATGGGTCACCGAGGTTCCTGGCCTCGGTGAGGTAAGAGCCGGTAATTGTAAGTGTCAGCGGCAGCTAGTGCTGACTGACACTATTGATTATTTAGTGTGGCTGTAAAGCCGATCTGGGCTGGCTCTTACTGGGAGCAGCCAAAGTGCAGGGTGGGTGGCTGTTCCCCATGTTCTTGGCCGGGTTTTGGTTTGGGATAAAAACCCAGCCAGCAGTCTCAGCTGTGTGGATTATCCTCCATCTGATAGTGGAGCTCTGTTACTCTCGGTGTTAAAGCCTAAGCGTTTAGGCCGGGACTAAGGCCTGCTATATTGTTTGGGAAAAAGCACGTGGACTTCTGCTTCACCCAAGGACTTATGTGCTGCAGCCCGGTGTGAACAAACACCAGACTCAAGGTGACTGTTTTTCCCTGAAACAGTTTTTTTTTTGTCACTTTACTTATGTGTGAATAAAACACTGAACTGTTTAGGTTAAAGACGTTGTTGTTGCCTCTATACTGCGTCCGCAGCCTGTCTACCAGAGCCAATCCCCACAATATATACTGTACACGGTTCTGGTGATGTATATATATACTGTACACGGTTCTGGTGATGTATATATGTACTGTACACGGTTCTGGTGATGTATATATGTACTGTACACGGTTCTGGTGATGTATATATGTACTGTACACGGTTCTGGTGATGTATATATATATACTGTACACGGTTCTGGTGATGTATATATGTACTGTACACGGTTCTGGTGATGTGTATATGTACTGCAGACGGTCCTGGTGATGTGTGTGTATATATATATATATATATATATATACTGCACACGGTTCTGGTGATGTGTGTGTGTATATATATACAGTACAGACCAAAAGTTTGGACGCACCTTCTCATTCAAAGAGTTTTCTTTATTTTCATGACTATGAAGGCATCAAAACTATGAATTAACACATGTGGAATTATATTCATAACAAACAAGCGTGAAACAACTGAAAATATGTCATATTCTAGGTTCTTCAAAGTAGCCACCTTTTGCTTTGATTACTGCTTTGCACTCTCTTGGCATTCTCTTGATGAGCTTCAAGAGGTAGTCCCCTGAAATGGTCTTCCAACAGTCTTGAAGGAGTTCCCAGAGATGCTTAGCACTTGTTGGCCCTTTTGCCTTCACTCTGCAGTCCAGCTCACCCCAAACCATCTCGATTAGGTTCACGTCCACTATTTACTGCAAAGCAGTGAAGAAGCTCTTAGCGCATATTATTGATCAAAAATATGTCGAGCCCACCTACCAGACGACAAGGTAGCTTCTTATCAGGTGGGACCTACTCTAACATGGAATGTCCAGCTCCATTGTTACTCTGATTAAAAACACCAAGGGGTGGGGGATGGGCGGGGAGTGCTAAGTTCCAAAGAGGATGCCTGTCCTCTATAATATATATATATATATATACAGTTGCAAGAAAAAGTATGTGAACCCTTTGGAATGATATGGATTTCTGCACAAATTGGTCATAAAATGTGATCTGATCTTTATCTAAGTCACAACAATAGACAATCACAGTCGGTTTAAACTAATAACACACAAAGAGTTAAATGTTACCATGTTTTTATTGAACACACCATGTAAACATTCACAGTGCAGGTGGAAAAAGTATGTGAACCCTTGGATTTAATAACTGGTTGAACTTCCTTTGGCAGCAATAACTTCAACCAAACGTTTCTTGTAATTGCAGATCAGACGTGCACAACGGTCAGGAGTAATTCTTGACCATTCCTCTTTACAGAACTGTTTCAGTTCAGCAATATTCTTGGGATGTCTGGTGTGAATCGCTTTCTTGAGGTCATGCCACAGCATCTCAATCGGGTTGAGGTCAGGACTCTGACTGGGCCACTCCAGAAGGCAGATTTTCTTCTGTTTAAGCCATTCTGTTGTTGATTTACTTCTATGCTTTGGGTCGTTGTCCTGTTGCAACACTCATCTTCTGTTGAGCTTCAGCTGGTGGACAGATGGCCTTACGTTCTCCTGCAAAATGTCTTGATAAACTTGGGAATTCATTTTTCCTTCGATGATAGCAATCCGTCCAGGCCCTGACGCAGCAAAGCAGCACCAAACCATAATGCCCCCACCACCATACTTCACAGTTGGGATGAGGTTTTTAATGTTGGTGTGCTGTGCCTCTTTTTCTGTGTTCTGTGTTTCTTCCAAACAACTCAACTTTGGTTTCATCTGTCCACAAAATATTTTGCCAGTACTGCTGTGGAACATCCAGGTGCCCTTGTGCAAACTGTAAACGTGCAGCAATGTTTTTTTTGGACAGCAGTGGCTTCCTTTGTGGTATTCAATGAAATCCATTCTTGTTTAGTGTTTAACATATCGTAGATTCGCTAACAGGGATGTTAGCATATGACAGAGACTTTTGTAAGTCTTTAGCTGACACTCTCGGATTCTTCTTCACCTCATTGAGCAGTCTGCGCTGTGCTCTTGCAGTCATCTTTACAGGACGGCCACTCCTAGGGAGAGTAGCAGCATTGCTGAACTTTCTCCATTTATAGACAATTTGTCTTACCGTGGACTAATGAACAGCAAGGCTTTTTGAGATACTTTTATAACCCTTTCCAGCTTTATGTAAGTCAACAATTCTTAATCGTAGGTCTTCTGAGAGCTCTTTTGTGCAAAGCATCATTCACATCAGGTAATGCTTCTTGTGACAAGCAAACCCACAACTGGTGTGTGTTTTTCATAGGGCAGGGCAGCTGTAACCAACACCTCCAATCTCATCTCATTGATTGGACTCCAGTTGGCTGACACCTCGCTCCAATTAGCTCTTGGAGATGTCATTAGTCTAGGGGTTCACATACTTTTTCCACCTGCACTGTGAATGTTTACATGGTGTGTTCAATAAAAACATGGTAACATTTAATTCTTTGTGTGTTATTAGTTTAAGCAGACTGTGATTGTCTATTGTTGTGACTTAGATGAAGATCAGATCACATTTTATGACCAATTTGTGCAGAAATCCATATCATCCCAAAGGGTTCACATACTTTTTCTTGCAACTGTATATACACTGACCTAAAGAATTATTAGGAACCCCATACTAATACGGTGTTGGACCCCCTTTTGCCTTCAGAACTGCCTTAATTCTACGTGGCATTGATTCCACAAGGTGCTGATAGCATTCTTTAGAAATGTTGGCCCATATTGATAGGATAGCATCTAGCAGTTGATGGAGATTTGAGGGATGCACATCCAGGGCACGAAGCTCCCGTTCCACCACATCCCAATGATGCTCTATTGGGTTGAGATCTGGTGACTGTGGGGCCATTTTAGTACAGTGAACTCATTGTCATGTTCAAGAAACCAATGTGAAATGATTGGAGCTTTGTGACGTGGTGCATTATCCTGCTGGAAGTAGCCATCAGAGGATGGAGACATGTTCTCATTCTGTTTACCCCAAATTCGGACTCTACCATTTGAATGTCTCAACAGAAATCGAGACTCATCAGACCAGGCAACATTTTTCCAGTCTTCAACAGTCCAATTTTGGTGAACTTGTGCAAATTGTAGCCTCTTTTTCCTATTTGTAGTGGAGATGAGTGGTACCCGGTGGGGTCTTCTGCTGTTGTAGCCCATCCGCCTCAAGGTTATGCGTGTTGTGGCTTCACAAATGCTTTGCTGCATACCTCGGTTGTAACGAGTGGTTATTTCAGTCAACGTTGCTCTTCTATCAGCTTGAATCAGTCGGCCCATTCTCCTCTGACCTCTAGCATCCACAAGGCATTTTTGCCCACAAGACTGCCGCATACTGGATGTTTTTCCCTTTTCACACCATTCTTTGTAAACCCTAGAAATGGTTGTGCGTGAAAATCCCAGTAACTGAGCAGATTGTGAAATACTCAGACCGGCCCGTCTGGCACCAACAACCATGCCACGCTCAAAATGGCTTAAATCACCTTTATTTCCCATTCTGACATTCAGTTTGGAGTTCAGGAGATTGTCTTGACCAGGACCACCCCCTAAATGCATCGAAGCAACTGCCATGTGATTGGTTGACTAGATAATTGCATTAATGAGAAATAGAACAGGTGTTCCTAATAATTCTTTAGGTGAGTGTATACTTATTTAGTTTTTTCAGTAGTATGATTAAGCGGTGAAAATTATTAGTGCCCCCCACCTTTTTGACTGTGGTATCTTATGTGCCCCCCCTATATATTGTTACCAGAGTTGCTACTGACCTGACTGACTGATTGCAATTTGTACTCAGTGCAGTCAATCGATCAGTCACACTCACACACACTGACATCATACACTTTCATGCAGCACCCGGTCATACCTCTGGGTCTGGCGGCCGCTGGGAGGTACGTCCACTGCGATATGACGTCACTCGTTACCTGACCTCAGTAGCGCTGTGTCGGAGCTCGGAAGAGGAGCAAGGCAAGACGATCAGTCTGCTGGCTACAGAGGAGTAGAGCGGCGCCCGGAAAGAAGAGCATGCCCTTCTGGGGGACATCTATTAACAGAGGGGCCTACCCAAACTTTATGGGGGCCCCATATAGTTGTTGTAGCAGGCCCCTCTTTGCTGAGAGGGCACATAACAATATAGTGGGGCGCCAGTTACACGTGACCGGTATTACAAGGGTGGCAGTATAGAAATATATGTGTATATAACAGTATACGGATTATCTACAACAGCTCAAATGGCAGGTCCATTGGTGCTGTGTTAGAGCTATATAGAAAACATGCCATAACTGTGATGGAATAATATTATTAAAATGAGAAATAAGTTAAGTCAAGGGACTTACTTCACCAGGGACGAGGATGAACAGGATAAACTCAAGACACCTGTCCTCCTTACCTCCCTCGCCGAGGTCGCCTGTAAGATGGATACACACCCCGTCCTCGTGATGAAAGGAAACTTGAGGGCTTCAAACCAAGGATGCTTGTTTATTCCAATAAAAAGCTCGACGCGTTTCGGGGATTACAACTAAGTCCCCTTTATCAAGAGCATAAGTATAAATATAAGCGTAACCTAACACTGAAAAAACTCACGGTTAAATAGGGAGAATGCATATCATTTGTTTGGTTGGTTCCATGTGGCATCTCATTGTGGGCAGTAACTTCCTGGTCACATGACCTCCAGGGCCGGAACAGGAAGTATGTTGGTGGGGGACTGTAACTAAATGTTATTATGTGGCAGGGATTCACTAGCTGTATTCTTTAATCTTTAATCACATAATGTTTTGCCCTAGGGAAATGTATCAGCCCGAGGTCTACAACCTCTGACTGTAGTCCTAGGTCCCCGATTTCGCTGTGCGCTCCACTGTGGAACGCACCCATAACTTGCCTGCTGGGTAATATACTTTACATTGATGCGTTCCAGCCTGGAGCGCACAACAGCCGATCCACTTCCTGTATGGCCGACTATCACATGATGCGCTCCAAGCTGGAACGCACCGCCCCAGCTTCCTGTCAGGAGGAGCGGCCACCGTCCTCTGGATATACGATGCGTTCCAGCCTGGAGCGCACAACATCGGCTTCCTGCAGAGGGGAGTGGCTATAATTCTTTAACCAAGCGATGCGCTCTAGACAAGAGCGCAACGCTGCCTACAGGGAGGGGAGAGTCGATGAAGGCACTACATGTTAAAACATAAGGGAATAAATAACTAAAATTAAACATTATGGGAGGTTTTTCTTATAAAAGAAGAGACTTTGAATGATATGCCTGGTCCCTTACAAATCACTACGAGATATGTATAAACTATCAATTAATAAATGTCCTGGGGCATATTAAATAGCATACCCCAAGCATCCACATTAAAAATATAGTATAGCATACAGTGATGTCAATACAATAATATAAATATGTAGATCCATAAGAATATAAATATAAATATAAATATATATAAAAATATATATAGAAAGATATATAAAAATATAGCAATATAGCAAGTCTATCAGCAGGGACAGTGGTATACACTTAAAAGTACATCAATATATATAAAAATGCATTGATATATTGGGAAGGCATTGATATATTAAGAAAAAAGGCTCCCTAAGTTAATACAAAAGGTAGAAGTATCCCATGTCTTTTGATCGGATGAGTACGTAAAATCATAATTAATTAATTTCATTGCTCATTTTAGTGTAAAATTAATTCATTAGTCTATTAGTATCTTGTATAATTTCCTATATCTAGGTACTAGGGGGGGATAAAAGATTGGATAAATATGATCCCAATTTTGATGTATATATGGAGTTGCCTCTGCGGGTACCTAATAGTGTCTCTTGATGAGGTTTAGAGCCCTTATCTATCGTATAGAGTGAGGATATAATGAATTCAGTAGTTACAATATTCAAGGGACTCATTAAGTCCAAAGGGAGCTAGGGTATTAAAACGAAAGATCCAAAACATTTCTTTCTTACATAATTGGGCGTATGAATAAGGAATCCAATCTATTGGTGTCAGTAGCAACCTACTGGGATCATTATTGTGTTTGATGGAAAAGTGTTTGGAGACACTGTGTTTTAAGTAACCTCGGTTGATATTTGAGCGATGCTGATTGAGTCTCTCTCTGAGGGTTTGTGTGGTGCGGCCAATATATTGGAGGCCACAAGGGCACTCCAACATATAGATCACATTTCTTGTGCCACAATTCATTGAATACTTGAGTTTAATTACTTCTCCACTATTATTGATCTTTGTTTCACCTATATCATCTTGAATTGTGTCACAACATTTGCATCGCTTGGAGCCACACTCATATGATCCAATTTTATCTTTACTTTGTGGTAAGTCAATGCTGGTTGTGTGGACTCTATGATTAGAGTCAGAATTTTTTGGGCAAGACGGTGCCAAGAGGCTCTTCAAAGTGCGTGCTCGGCGGTATGTGATGGTTGGGTGACTCGGCAGATCTTTGCCTATAATAGGATCTTTGCATATAATCGGCCAATGTTTCTTCATGATCATTTTAATATTATTAAAACTTGAGTTATATCTCGTAATGAAGTTTGGTCCTGGTGGTCTTGAGCTCTCTTTTTTCTTTCTTGGTTGTAGACACTCCTTCTGGTTTTCCTTCAGAACTCTGTTCAGGGAATCCTGAATGAGGCCTGATGGGTAACCTTTCTGTTGGAATCTATTTTGTAGAACCAGAAGCTGCTCTTTAAGGGCCGATTCATCTGAGCAGTTTCTCCTGACCCTTTTCATCTGGCCGTAGGGAATATTCCTTTTCCATTGCTTATAGTGACTACTCTTAAAGTCTAAAAAGCTATTAGAATCTACACTTTTAAAGTGTGTTTTCGTCATTATGTGATTGGCTCTACTGTATATTTCTAAATCTAAAAAGATGGCCGATTCCTTGTCTACATGTGTCGTAAATGTAAGGTTCCACCTGTTGGAGTTTAGTCCTGAGATGTAATTATCTAAAGACTCACGGTCACCTTGCCATATAAAGATAATATCATCTATGAAGCGTCTGTAAAATATGATATTCTTGGTGTCCGGTAAGCCTATACTTCTCTCAAATGCCCCCATGAATAAATTTGCATATCGCCGTGCCGCATTTTTGCAAAAAGAATTGATCTCTATATTTGAAGTAATTATGATTTAATATAAAATCTATTGAGTCAAGGATAAAAGTCCTTTGGGTGGATGGAAGAAAGAAATCTTCCGAAAGGAAAGTTTCTATCGCTTGGATACCTAGTGTGTGGATAATATTACTATATAGAGCTGTAACATCCATAGTTACCCAAAGCATATCTGGTTTCCAAATAACTTCATGTAAAAGAGTGATTAAATGACTGGAGTCCCTAAGATGAGATAGGAGATGAACAACATATTTTTGTAAAATGGTATCGATTTACGCAGACAGATTCGAAGTAAGCGAATCAATCCCCGATATAATCGGGCGACCCGGGGGATTAATCAATGTTTTATGGATCTTAGGAAGATAATAAAAATAAGGTATTGACGGGTGTGGTATTTGAAAAAATTTGGCTTCATTTTTATTCAGAATTTTTTCTTCCTGACCTCTCTTAATAAGGACAGATAATGCCTTTTTGTACTCATCCGTGGGGCCTGTTTCCAGTTGACAATAGTATTTTTCCTCTGAGAGGATCCTCATTGCTTCTTGATTGTATGCCTCTGTGTTGAGTATAACAACCCCCCCTCCCTTGCCGGCGTTTTTTATGGTGATTTCTCTATTTGTACTAAGGGATTTAATGGATTTTTGCTGTAATGAACTTAAATTTTGTGATCTATATTGGGGTGTCGATTTAGTTTTGGTTTCCATCAGTTCTCTTAGGTCTGTCATCACCATATTATAGAAGGCTTCAAGATGCGGGCCTCTATTCTCTAATGGGTAGAATGTGGATTCGGGGCGAAAATTAGAAGGGATTGGAGCATATTCTAATTCATTGATCAGGTCTTCAATATCATCTGATTCAATATCATTAGTGGGTTGACTATTAGTCGCCTGCGGGTTTGGATATTCTAATTTTTACAAACTAAAATGTCGTTGTAGAGTGAGTTTCCTAATATATTGGTTTAGGTCCACAAAGAGTTCAAATAAATCTGGTTTATTTGATGGGCAAAAAGAGAGTCCTTTAGACAGGACCTCAATATCATATTGGGTCAATGTATAGTCAGATAAGTTGAAGATGCCCTTACTTTTTAGATCTATTGCAGATGTTTTTATTATGTTTGAATTGTTTCTGGTTTCAATTTCTTCATATTGTTGGGTCTTTCTCTGTCCACTCCCTCTACATCCTCTTCGTCTGATTCTTGCCGTTTGTTTTTCCTGGAGGGGACGGGACTGTAGAAATTTGTTATTTTTAGCATTTGTTGGGAGTTTGGATGTTTGGGCAGGCGATTGAGCTGTGATATTTGTGGTGACAGGCCGATCGGTTGTGGTGGTTGCTGTATTAAAAATGGCGAAAGTAGTTGTATACTTGATAGGAGTGTTCTCGGGGGGCTTGGTCCAGAAAATGGGGACAAGAGACTCGGCGGAGGGTTGTCTGTCAAGTGTGGGGGTAATGCTAAAAAATTATCTGGACTGGATGAGTTAGTACTGTAAACTGAGATGTTTGTAATGAACTGAGTATGGGATGTGCTGGATATCTGACTACCCAATGGTGGCGAAGCGTCCGTCGAAGCTGGAGTTGATTTTGTACATACAGTGTGACGTGGCGGTGTGGCTTGAGGGCATTTTAAGGTGAAAGATGTTTTTACTGGAGTAACCAGATCAGAAGCAGCAGCAGCATTGGTGACAGACTGAGTGGGAGATGTACTGTGTACGTGATTGCCAGGTGGTGTGGAGGCATTCACCAAACCTGGAATGGTTGATGCGGGTACAGCCTGATTTGAGGATATTACTAGATCAGTATGTATGGTTGTGGGATTTTTAACAGGGGTGGCCTGATGGTCAGCACTGGTATAGTCAGATTGGGTGGTAGGTGGTATATTGCCCCTGACAGTGACTGAACTCCGTTCCCCTCTGTTTCGTAAACTTAAAGTTTCGGACATCTGATTGATTATGGGAGGATGCCGGGCATTTGGAACTATATTTTTACTCCTATGGAATGTTCTACTTCTAATGGGACTAAATTTTTGTCTAGAATTAACCGTTTTGACTGCTTCTGAGTAGCTCTTAGATGGATACACCTGTCTATTGGGGGGAAAAAAGAATAGGGAGGCTTGTTTGGCTTGATGGTTGGGAGCAAAACCTGCACGGGTTTTATACTCCCACGGTCTAATTGTGCCGATTTCATAGTCAGCCACATCTCGAAGTAGTTTCTTACATTTGTTATGTACTGTATTGTAATCAAATTGTCTGAATGTGCCTCTAGAAGATATATGAAATCTATTTTTCGGATCAAAACAGGGTCTGTTCATTTGTTGTTTAATAGAGGTCCGAAGGGAACTGCATAGGGATTGGCGCTTCTGTACAAGGTTGACCATCAATAGTTCTGAGCATTTGTCCAAAGTCCTGAACCAGTTGGTGACAAATTCAGGATCATTGGAAAAAGTTGGCTTATGCGTTAATCGCAAGCCTCTCGGAATTATTTGAAATGATATATAAAGTTTTAAAAAATACCAGTCAATTAAATGATGGATGAGGTCCTTAATATCTCCAGTCAGGTTATTCTTTCTTTGGGATGTGGTTGTCTCCACAAGATCCATATCGGTTGGAATCATATAGACTTCTACTTCGGATTTCCATTGGTTCAGATCATACGAAATGTACAGTCTGGTTAATTCTTGAAGTATACGCATTATTATGCTTGGTAGATCCATGGATAAGTAAAGTTCTCCTGAGTCAGCTTCTGGGGCTCCAACCGGGTTGACTTGGCCAGGCAACCGGTCCATGATATACGTAAAAGATAAAAGAAAAAATTGGAGTGGATTTGTGGAGAGGGGGATTGGGACAGGCAGAGGAGAATAGGAGGGGTGAAGCGCCAGAGGAGAACTTGAAACTAGCGTCAAATTACCAGCTTGTGATAGGCTGGCCACAGTGCAAGGCAGCTGCCCACTTAAAAAGAGACAAGGCGCAGGAACATGGACAGTGTGCCATACGCAAGAGAACACATAACAATATAGTGGGGCGCCAGTTACACGTGACCGGTATTACAAGGGTGGCAGTATAGAAATATATGTGTATATAACAGTATACAGATTATCTACAACAGCTCAAATGGCAGGTCTATTGGTGCTGTGTTAGAGCTATATAGAGGGGACCTACAACGACTATATGGGGGCAACTATTAACAAAGGGGCCTACCCAAACTATGGGGCCTCTATAAAGTTTGGGTAGGCCCCTCTGTTAATAATTGCCCCAATATAGTTTCGGTAGGACCCTCTGTCAATAGTTGCCCGCCCCCATATAGTTTAAGTAGTACCCTCCGTTAATAGTTGCCCCTATAGTTTGTGAAGGACCCGGTCTGTTAATAGTTGCACAAAGCGGGCACTATTACTGTGTGGGGCAATACACATGGGGAGTTTGTAAAGAGGTGGGCATTATTGTGCTGAAGAAAAGAGCCTAAAATGTTTATCTGATAGGTTTTGTGGAGACAGAAGAAATCTAGGAGAAATCTTCATGGCGGTCTGAGCCGAATAGTGAAGAAAATAAAAAGTGGACAACTCTCATTACAGAAGACACCCCCTGTGATTCGTTTAGAGAAGACATCTCCTGTGAGTCTTTAAACAAAACTACACCCACCTAAAGAATTATTAGTGCTGCCATACTAATACGGTGTTGGACCCCCTTTTGCCTTCAGAACTGCCTTAATTCTACGTGGCATTGATTCACAAGGTGCTGATAGCATTCTTTAGAAATGTTGGCCCATATTGATAGGATAGCATCTTGCAGTTGATGGAGATTTGAGGGATGCACATCCAGGGCACGAAGCTCCCGTTCCACCACATCCCAAAGATGCTCTATTGGGTTGAGATCTGGTGACTGTGGGGCCATTTTAGTACAGTGAACTCATTGTCATGTTCAAAAAAACAATTTTTCCAGTCTTCAACAGTCCAATTTTGGTGAGCTCGTGCAAATTGTAGCCTCTTTTTCCTATTTGTAGTGGAGATGAGTGGTACCCGGTGGGGTCTTCTGCTGTTGTAGCCCATCCGCCTCAAGGTTGTGCGTGTTGTGGCTTCACAAATGCTTTGCTGCAGACCTCGGTTGTAACGAGTGGTTATTTCAGTCAACGTTGCTCTTCTATCAGCTTGAATCAGTCGGCCCATTCTCCTCTGACCTCCAGCATCCACAAGGCATTTTTGCCCACAGGACGGCCGCATACTGGATGTTTTTCCCTTTTCACACCATTCTTTGTAAACCCTAGAAATGGTTGTGCGTGAAAATCCCAGTAACTGAGCAGATTGTGAAATACTCAGACCGGCCCGTCTGGCACCAACAACCATGCCACGCTCAAAATTGCTTAAATCACCTTTCTTTCCCATTCTGACATTCAGTTTGGAGTTCAGGAGATTGTCTTGACCAGGAGCACCCCCCTAAATGCATCGAAGCAACTGCCATGTGATTGGTTGACAAGATAATTGCATTAATGAGAAATAGAACAGGTGTTCCTAATAATTCTTTAGGTGAGTGTATATAAATAAGATCTATAAATACGAGAGTATTGCAGTATGCAGGGATGCCACATTATAGCACCACTGGCACTACATTTACATTTATTTATTATCAAAAAGCATCATACATAACAAAAAAAATACAACTTTTTTACTGTCCCTTTAAGCAAAAGCCAGAATATAATTAAAGACAAAAACAGACATTAAACTGCATTTATAATTTACTTACAAAAGAAGCCATTCAGTCGTCTGCTGTGTCTCCTCTGCTTGCTTTTGAGGATTCTTTCCCCTCCTTTCTCTCTCTTCCTCAGTGCGCAGGTGCACTGTTATGGGGGATCTGTGGATGACACTGTTATGGGGATCTGTGGATGACACACTGTTATGCGGGATCTGTGGATGACACACTTATGGGGGGGATCTGTGGATGAAACACTTATGGGGGGGATCTGTTTATGACACACTTATGGGAGGGATCTGTGGATGACACAGTGTTATGGGGGATCTGTGGATGACACACTGTTATGGGGGGGATCTGTGGATGACACACTGTTATGGGGGGGATCTGTGGATGACACACTGTTATGGGGGATCTGTGGATGACACACTGTTATGCGGGATCTGTGGATGACACACTTATGGGGGGGTCCAAGAGAAGATACAAGCGGCACTTCTGCTTTCAGCGGTGCGGTGCACGCGTCCCGGGAAGAAGATCCACAGATAATGGTATAGTAAGGACCAGCACTCGCTTTAGTAATAATTTCAAATGGATTTAATGGTCACATACAAATGATAAGTGACGCGTGCGTTTCGGCTACTGTGAGCCTTTGTCAAAACACTTATGGGGGGGATCTGTGGATGAAACACTTATGGGGGGATCAGTGGATGATACACTTATGGGGGGATCTGTGGATGACACAGTGTTATGGGGGATCTGTGGATGACACACTGTTATAGGGGATCTGTGGATGACACACTGTTATAGGGGATCTGTGGATGACACACTGTTATGGGGGATCTGTGGATGACACACTGTTATGGGGGATCTGTGGATGACACAATGTTATGGGGGATCTGTGGATGACACACTGTTATGCAGGATCTGTGGATGACACACTGTTATGCAGGATCTGTGGATGACACTTATGGGGGGGATCTGTGGATGACACACTGTTATGGGGGGGATCTGTGGATGACACACTGTTATGGGGGGGATCTGTGGATGACACACTGTTATGGGGGGATCTGTGGATGACACTGTTATGGGGGATCTGTGGATGACACACTGTTATGGGGGGGATCTGTGGATGACACACTGTTATGGGGGGAATCTGTGGATGACACACTGTTATGGGGGGTCCTGTGGATGACACATTTTTATGGGGGATCTGTGGATGACACACTGTTATGGGGGTATCTGTGGATGACACACTGTTATGGGGGGGATCTGTGGATGACACACTGTTATGGGGGATCTGTGGATGACACACTGTTATTGGGGGATCTATGGATGATACACTGTTATGGGGGGATCTGTGGATGACACATTTTTATGGGGGATCTGTGGATGACACACTTATGGGGGGTATCTGTGGATGACACACTGTTATGGGGGTATCTGTGGATGACACACTGTTATGGGGGGATCTATGGATGATACACTGTTATGGGGGGGATCTGTGGATGACACATTTTTATGGGGGATCTGTGGATGACACACTTATGGGGGGTATCTGTGGATGACACACTGTTATGGGGGTATCTGTGGATGACACACTGTTATGGGGGGATCTATGGATGACACACTGTTATGGGGGAGGATCTGTGGATGACACACTGTTATGGGGGTATCTGTGGATGACACACTGTTATGGGGGGGGATCTGTGGATGATGCACTGTTATGGGGGGGGTATCTGTGGATGACACACTGTTTTGGGGGTATCTGTGGATGACACACTGCTATGGGGGGATCTATGGATGACACACTGTTATGGGGGGGGATCTGTGGATGACACACTGTTATGGGGGTATCTGTGGATGACACACTGTTATGGGGGTATCTGTGGATGACACACTGTTATGGGGGGATCTGTGGATGACACACTGTTATGGGGGGATCTGTGGATGATGCACTGTTATGGGGGGGATCTGTGGATGACACATTTTTATGGGGGATCTGTGGATGACACTTAACCACTCTCAAACCCAACTGATCAAACTTGTTAAATGGATCCCAAACATAATATGCACAATAATAACACCCCCACCCCCTCCAACACTTAATTAACCACTTCATGGCCTAAACTTTTTTTTAAAAGCAGAACACACAGCTAAATGGGGCTGGCAAGGGAGGGGTTAATAACAATAAGTGATGGATCATGGAGGATCATCATGGCCCTGGATAATGTTGCTCGGTCTTTGCTGGTCTTTGCTCGGGGGTAAAATGCAAAGCTGTTTTCTGGATTATATCCCACAGGGCCATGATCCTCCATCACTTATTGTTTTTAACCCCTCCCTTGCCAGCCCACCCAGCCCCTTGCCTTATGGAATCAAGTCAAGTAAAAGTAATAACCTAACCTAATGGACCTAATGAATCATTAGGGGGGTCCATCCAAGTCCAAGATCATGTGTGTGATGATGGAGGAGGGGCGAGGGCACTAGGGCAGCTGGGCAGGCTTCCACAACTTAGTTACCTCCACAAATAATTTTTTCCAGATTTGATTATTCCAGGGTTCAGGCAGTCCGTCCCTCCCACTCCCAGGCTATAAGACAGAGATACGAGGGGAAAAAAGAGAGGGGATTAGTCACAGACTCCTTATGGTGAAAAGGGTCTGGGATTTCCAGGCAGGGCGTCAAAGAGAAGGACCAATAGTGGATGGTGTAAAATTCGGGTGTAATACGGGTGTGTTTGATTACTGGAGAGGTGGTCGGCAGCCAGAGGTCTAGTGTCCAGACAGGGGTAAGCCTGAAATGGACATAATGCGAGGATAGGGGAAAAAACGTAAGAAAATAGACCTGTATCGGGCGCCAATAGCCTCAAAAGTAATGGCCTACTTGCGGTAAAAATGGTCAATTGAGTGGTAACTTTGATACAGTTGTTTAAAAACACAACGTTTGTGAAAACGTGCAAAATAACCTTAATTAAAACAGTAATGGTAGTTGGTTAAAATCGCAATGAGAATAAAAAAGGCATTTTGTAGTAAAGACTCACTTCACCCAGGCTAGCCAGTCAGCCAGAGGCCAGAACAGAAGTTCCCGCCGCGCTAATCTGAATGCCGGCGGCGTCCCGGCGTGAGGCAGCAGCAGGCAGTGACAGGCACAGCGTCTGACGTCACCTGCCGCTGCGCAGCGGCTCCAGAACCTTATAAAGGGGAATGCAGCCGGAATACCGTCGCAGGCTAGGTTGTACTACTACACAGCTACTAGGTATAATAATACGGCCGAATCAGCGCGGCGGGGGGAGGGTCGTGCAACGGGGCAAGGAATAATCAATTGCCCCCCTGCTGACACAAAAAAATAAATAAAATTAGAACTGGCCGGGCCCCCCCGTGGTCCGGGCCCCTTACTGGGGTATCGGCTGTACCCCCCTGATGGCGGCCCTGTCCACAGCAATATCATCCTGTTCTCTCTCTCTGTCACCATCTGAATCGGCTTCCCCTCTGTCTAGTAGAGCCGCACGCCGCAATGGCGCCATCGTGTCTTCTCCTTTACCCTCCGACTTCTTCACAAATCTGTCTATATCACTTTGGCTAAGAGCAAGTTTTAGTCGACCAGCAGTCTCGTTACCCCTTCCTTTCGTCACTTTGCCCATGACTGCTTTGGTAAAAGCTATTATTTGCCGCTCTAGCTAGGTCTGCAGCAGAGCTCACGGCTAGGCTTCTAAAATATGCGCTACGGGGGGATACTGTGTATGCTGGAAGCCACTGTGGGGGGGAGCATTATTAATACTGGAAGCCACTGTGGGGGGGAGCATTATTAGTACTGGAAGGCACTGTGGGGGGGGAGCATTATTAGTACTGGAAGCCACTGTGGGGGGGAGCATTATTAGTACTGGAAGCCACTGTGGGGGGGAGCATTATTAATGCTGGAAGCCACTGTGGGGGGGAGCATTATTAGTACTGGAAGCCACTGTGGGGGGGGGGGAGCATTATTAGTACTGGAAGCCACTGTGGGGGGGGAGCATTATTAATGCTGGAAGGCACTGTGGGGGGGAGCATTATTAATGCTGGAAGCCACTGTGGGGGGGAGCATTATTAGTAATGGAAGCCACTGTGGGGGGGGGAGCATTATTAATGCTGGAAGCCACTGTGGGTGGGGAGCATTATTAGTACTGGAAGCCACTGTGGGGGGGGGAGCATTATTAATGCTGGAAGGCACTGTGGGGGGGGAGCATTATTAGTACTGGAAGGCACTGTGGGGGGGAGCATTATTAGTACTGGAAGCCACTGTGGGGGGGGGGAGCATTATTAGTACTGGAAGCCACTGTGGGGGGGAAGCATTATTAATGCTGGAAGGTACTGTGGGGGGGAGCATTATTAGTACTGGAAGCCACTGTGGGGGGGAGCATTATTAGTACTGGAAGCCACTGTGGGGGGGAGCATTATTAATACTGGAAGCCACTGTGGGGGGGGAGCATTATTAGTACTGGAAGCCACTGTGGGGGGGGGAGCATTATTAATACTGGAAGGCACTGTGGGGGGGAGCATTATTAGTACTGGAAGCCACTGTGGGGGGGGGGAGCATTATTAGTACTGGAAGCCACTGTGGGGGGGGGGGAGCATTATTAGTACTGGAAGCCACTGTGGGGGGGAGCATTATTAATACTGGAAGCCACTGTGGGGGGGGAGCATTATTAGTACTGGAAGCCACTGTGGGGGGGGAGCATTATTAATACTGGAAGCCACTGTGGGGGGGGGGGGCGATATTAGTACTGGAAGCCACTGTGGGGGGGAGCATTATTAGTACTGAAGCCACTGTTGGGGGGAGTATTATTAGTACTGGAAGCCACTGTGGGGGGGGAGCATTATTAATGCTGGAAGCCACTGTGGGGGGGGGGAGCATTATTAGTACTGGAAGCCACTGTGGGGGAGGGAGAATTATTAATGCTGGGGACCACTGGGGGGGGAACGCTATCAATGCATGCCGGGGTGCACTAAAGGGGCAACTATAAATGCTGGGGGACAATATTAATGCTAGGGCAGGGGCGTAGCGTGGGGGGGGCCAGGGGGGGCCGTTGCCCCGGGCGCCAATCTGCAGGGGTGCGCTCCGGCTGAAAGTTTATAATAGTATGTTTTTGCAGGACGCGGCTCTCTCTGCCTGGAGACGAGTGCCTGGTCCTGCCCAACAGCCAGAGTCTGAGGAGGCAGAGAGCAGCTGTTTAGTGCGCCCGCCCGGCCCTGATGATTCATTGGGCGCGCTGGTTAACACTATTAACATACATGGTCGGCGCCGCCTCCTGCTCCTAGTGGCGATCATTAGGCGGGCCTGGCTGCCTCCGGCTCCGCCCACTTTCCAGGCGGGAAACACAGTGCGGAGCGCGGGAGCCAGCAGAAGATTGCCAGGAGCAGGAGGCGGCGCCAGAAGACAGAGGACAGCATTGTGCCCTGAGTCAGAGTGAGCCCTGAGTCTGAGTGAGCCCTGAGTCTGAGTGAGCCGCCCTAGAAGAGTCCAGACTGACTACTACAGTGAGCAGAGGTAGAAAGGGAGCCAGGCAGCTGCTGCCCCACGCCGCTGAGGCTGAGTTAGTGGCACTAGTAGTGATTAAGTTGGGTGGCCATGTCATGTCACAATGATGACCTCCCTCCCTGTCCCTGAGTCTGTGTGTGGGGGGATGGTGGGTTTACAGTGTGCACCACTGTCTGAGCCAGGCTGAGCATGCAATAATAATGGTAATAAATCAATGAGTGAAGTGCCAGATCTCTGCCAGGCCAAATGGGTGGCATGGCAGTTTGGCATTCATGGTTCTGATGTGGCAGGATAACGGTAGAGGGGCACTGAGACAGTACTGCCTCTGGGATGCCATCTGCCCATCTCTATACTGGGGCTGGGCTGGTATGGACAGCATAGATGGGCAGAAGATGGCATCCTAGAGTCAGTACTGTCTCTGGTCACCCTTCACCAGCACCCTGACTGCCACCTGCCTGGCTCTCATGGCACTTCACTGCATACCTGCTGTTTGGCTATCCGCTTCCTCTTCACCTCATGTCCAGACAAGTATCTTTGCAGTCGCTGACCAAGTTTTAGGCTAATTTCTCCTTAACGGCAGGGCAGGCTGTCGGATCCTGCCGGTGATTTACATGTGCCCCCGGACTGACTATAATGGGGGCGGTGGTGGAGTTCTGGCGGCCTCTTATAGTGGTAATATTGGTCTTGGTATGCCTGTGGGGCGTCATTCTATAAAAAGGCGCATGCACAAAAGTTAGGGGGCGCCATACTAGGTTCGCCCCGGGTGCTGGCAACACACGCTACGCCACTGTGCTAGGGGCCACTAGGGTGGCCATTATTAATGCTGAGGGCCCCCAAGGGTCGACACAATCAATGCTGGGGGCCACTAGAGGGACACTATTAATGCTGGAAGCCACTAGGAAGGCCACTATAAATGCTGGGGGCCACTAGGGGGGCAATATTAATGCTAGTGGCCCCTGGAGGGGGAACACTATTAATGCTGGGGCCACTAAGGGGGCACTATTAATGCTGGAGACCACTATGGGGGCAATTATTAATGCTGGGGGCTACTGGGAGCCATTATTAATGCTGGGGGCTAGGGGGGCCACTATCAATGCTGGGGGTCACCAGGGGTGGCAAATATTAATGGTGGGGGCCATTATTAAGGTTGCGGGACACTAGGGGGCCATTATTATTGCTGGGGCAACTGGGGGGCATTATTAATGCTGGGGCCACAAGAGGGCCACTATTAAGGCTGGGGGCCAATATTAATGCTGTGTGCCACTATGGGTAACACTATTAATGCTGGGGTCCACTATGGAGGCCATTATTAATGCTTGGGTCCACTATGGGGGCCATTATTAATGCTGGGGGCCACTAGGGGGCACTATTAATGCTGGGGGCCACTATAGGGGCTATTATTAATGCTGGGGGTCACTTGGGGGCTATTTTTAATGCTGGGGGCCACTAGGGGCACTATTAATGCTGGGGCCACTAGGGTGGTATTATTAATGCTGGGGTCCACTATTAATGCTAAGGGCCACAGTGAGAGCCAGAGAACCATGGGGGTCCCCATTTTAGAGCTCATCAGATCCACTATATTAAGTGGCCCCTATGTCGAGACCCAGCTCTGTTACAAGCCTTGAGGATGTGACAAGGGAAAAAACCTTTCCAAATGACCAGGGACAGTGTCCTAATAAAAGAGTGGATTTCTCCAGGTGGGAATCCTGCTTCTTCTAGATCTTTGTTTTTCCTGTAAGATCCGATGCTGATGGTGAATCAAAGGACAACCAGAGGAAATCAACCATAAAAGACGTTTATCGCAGGCAAATAAACCGAAATGTCTCAGAAAGATCTCAGATATACAACCAGATATCACAATCATGTCCTCATGGTCACCAGACCGTAAAGACTTGTGAGGAGAAGAACTAACTGCCTGAAGGAAACGGTAAAGACAGAAGCCTCATCTCCACCCACCATATTGTGTAACGTCTTATCAGTGACGTTATAAATCATAATAAGGTTCTTCCAGTGAATTGTGACTCAGGGAAGAGGTGTGGTACCCAGCACCAAATATAAACCAAGACTCCTTGTGGACCAGCAACCACTTCAAGCTGAAGCCTTCACTGATTGTCCAGCAACCAGAACAAGAGCCAAGATGAGCCAGATCGTCCTGTACGCTGGAGAAATGTTTACTGAGTCTTATGATACCTATGCAACTGACGTACAAAATTATCAGTCTGTCCGCAGCCTGACTCATGTGAAATCCCTTAAAGTTAGCAGTGGAACCTGGATCGTGTACTCTGAGGCCGACTTCAGTGGAAACTTTGCTGTCTACAAGGCAGGGAACTATGGATATGATCTAAAGATCAAAACAATTGGATCTTTCCGGAAGTTTTCTGGACAATTGGAGAATCATGAGATCACTGTGTTTGACCAAACTAACTATCAAGGATCACATCAAGAATTAAAAGACCCTGTATACCAAACTGTGAGACTGCCAATCCTGTCTCACAAGGTGGTCAATGGGGTTTGGATCCTGCATGATAGCGCAGGACTCCGCGGGAAAAGCATTGTCAGCATCAAAGGAGATGATGTGCCTGATGAATCAGTCACAGCATTGGAAGGTCCGGTGAAATCCCTGAAGGCCTACCTGATCTACGAGGGAGAAAAAAAATAATGAGCCATGAAATCCCTGCTTATCTCCTCTGCTTACCTGATCCCCGACCTGCAACCATCTCTAAGCCTCCAGAGAAGGTCCTTCCAGACATCATCTGACCAGAGACATTTCATCAGTCCTGTCCTCACACCATCACTGAGACCTTATACGTGATGTAAGGGAACCAACTATCTAGAAACCAGAGAGACATTGAGCTCCACCTCACACCCTGAAGATGCCGAGGACCTAAGCTGAAGGCTCCAGGCTCCTGGGACTTGTCCCTCTTGATTTTGCTTCTTGACCCTGATACTACAATAAAAGCTTTTGTTTGCATCAGATATTTGTGGTTTCTTCTAAGGTATAAGATTCGGGGACAGAGGACACAGGTGGGTTCTTATCTACTTGCCATGGGTAATACTGTGTCAGGATCTCATCTGAAAACTTCTAGTAAGATGTTTTTCTGTATGAGGTTCATGTAATGGATACTAGTGTTGATCGAGCATGCTTGGCCTTGAGCATCTCAATGCTCGGCACATGGCAGTGTTCGGCTGATGCTCGAGTCTCTTCTCCGCACGTTTGTTGGCTGCTACGCAGCCAATAAACAAGCAGGTAAGTACTGGAATTACATTGATTGGCTGGCTGGAACCCGTCATCAGGTCCTATATAGCACCAGATGGTGCGTGTTCGGCTCAGTCTTAGGGTCCATTCACATGTCCGCAAATGGGTCTGCATCCGTTCCGCAATATTGGGAATGGGTGCGGACCCATTCATTCTCAATGGGGCAGGAATTGATGCTGAAATCACACTATGTGCTCTCCACATCCGCATTTCCGGAGCGCGGCCCCAAACTTCTAGGCTTTGGCCCCGAACGTCCCGGACGCGGCTCCGCAAAAAAATGTAACATGTCCTAATCGGCAGTTCTATGGGGGGTGCCGGCCGGGTGTATTGCGGATCCGGAAAAATAATCCACGGACGTGTGAATAGAGCCTTAGTCAAAGAGAGCTGAGCTCAGGAAGGGACACACCGTGTAGGGACAGGAACTGTGTCATTATTGTAGGCAGGGATTAGTGTGGAAAGGTGCAATATCTGCTGATACACTTAGGAAACCTGCGCTACTATACGTGTGACATACTACAAGCATATATACCACTTAATACACGGAAGGCGAGCAGTAAGGGACGGGGACGTGGCCGTGATGCCGATGGTGCACGCAGAGGCCGTGGCCCTGGGAGCCGTGAAACTGTGTCTGCTGCCAGAGCACCAGAAACACACTCATCCTGAGCTGTGTATCTAATCCTGTCCTGTGTGATACAGTCTGCTGAGCTGTGTATCTAATCCTGTCCTGTGTGATACAGTCTGCTGAGCTGTGTATCTAATCCTATCCTGTGTGATACTGTCTGCTGAGCTGTGTATCTAATCCTATCCTGTGTGATACTGTCTGCTGAGCTGTGTATCTAATCCTATCCTGTGTGATACTGACTGCTGAGCTGTGTATCTAATCCCATCATGTGTGTGATATAGTCTGCTGAGCCGTGTATCTAATCCTATCCTGTGTGATACTGTCTGCTGAGCTGTGTATCTAATACTATCCTGTGTGATACTGTCTGCTGAGCTGTGTATCTAATCCTCTCCTGTGTGATACTGACTGCTGAGATGTGTATCTAATCCTATCCTGTGTGATACTGTCTGCTGAGCTGTGTACCTAATCCTATCCTGTGTGATACGTCTGCTGAGCTGTGTATCTAATCCTTTCCTGTGTGATACTGTCTGCTGAGCTGTGTATCTAATCCTATCCTGTGTGATACTCCCTACTGAGCTGTGTATCTAATCCTATCCTGTGTGATACAGTCTGCTGAGCTGTGTATCTAATCCTATCCTGTGTGATACTGTCTGCTGAGCTGTGTATCTAATCCTATCCTGTGTGATACTGTCTGCTGAGCTGTGTATCTAATCCTATCCTGTGTGATACAGTCTGCTGAGCTGTGTATCTAATCCTATCCTGTGTGATACTGTCTGCTGAGCTGTGTATCTAATCCTGTCCTGTGTGATACTGTCTGCTGAGCTGTGTATCTAATACTATCCTGTGTGATACTGTCTGCTGAGCTGTGTATCTAATCCTATCCTGTGTGATACTGTCTGCTGAGCTGTGTATCTAATCCTATCCTGTGTGATACTGACTGCTGAGCTGTGTATCTAATCCTGTCCTGTGTGATACAGTCTGCTGAGCTGTGTATCTAATCCTATCCTGTGTGATACTGTCTGCTGAGCTGTGTATCTAATCCCATCCTGTGTGATACTGTCTGCTGATCTGTGTATCTAATACTATTCTGTGTGATACTGTCTGCTGAGCTGTGTATCTAATCCTATCCTGAGTGATACTGTCTGCTGAGCTGTGTATCTAATCCTCTCCTGTGTGATACTGTCTGCTGAGCTGTGTATCTAATCCTGTCCTGTGTGATACTTCCTGCTGAGCTATGTATCTAATCCTATCCTATGTGATACTGTCTACTGAGCTGTGTATCTAATCCTATCCTGTGTGATACTGTCTGCTGAGCTGTGTATCTAATCCTATCCTGTGTAATACTGTCTGCTGAGCCGTGTATCTAATTCTATCCTGTGTGATACTGTCTGCTGAGCTGTGTATCTAATCCTGTCCTGTGTGATACTGTCTGCTGAGCTGTGTATCTAATCCTATCGTGAGTGATACTGTCTGCTGAGCTGTGTATCTAATCCTCTCCTGTGTGATACTGTCTGCTGAGCTGTGTATCTAATCCTGTCCTGTGTGATACTTCCTGCTGAGCTATGTATCTAATCCTATCCTATGTGATACTGTCTACTGAGCTGTGTATCTAATCCTATCCTGTGTGATACTGTCTGCTGAGCTGTGTATCTAATCCTATCCTGTGTGATACTGTCTGCTGAGCCGTGTATCTAATTCTATCCTGTGTGATACTGTCTGCTGAGCTGTGTATCTAATCCTGTCCTGTGTGATACTGTCTGCTGAGCTGTGTATCTAATACTATCCTGTGTGATACTGTCTGCTGAGCTGTGTATCTAATCCTGTCCTGTGTGATACTGTCTGCTGAGCTGTGTATCTAATCCTATCCTGTGTGATACTCCCTACTGAGCTGTGTATCTAATCCTATCCTGTGTGATACAGTCTGCTGAGCTGTGTATCTAATCCTATCCTGTGTGATACAGTCTGCTGAGCTGTGTATCTAATCCTATCCTGTGTGATACAGTCTGCTGAGCTGTGTACCTAATCCTATCCTATGTGATACAGTCTGCTGAGCTGTGTATCTAATCCTATCCTGTGTGATACTGTCTGCTGAGCTGTGTATCTAATCCTATCCTGTGTGATACTTTCTGCTGAGCTGTGTATCTAATCCTATCCTGTGTGATACTGTCTGCTGAGCCGTGTATCTAATTCTATCCTGTGTGATACTGTCTGCTGAGCTGTGTATCTAATCCTGTCCTGTGTGATACTGTCTGCTGAGCTGTGTATCTAATACTATCCTGTGTGATACTGTCTGCTGAGCTGTGTATCTAATCCTGTCCTGTGTGATACTGTCTGCTGAGCTGTGTATCTAATCCTATCCTGTGTGATACTCCCTACTGAGCTGTGTATCTAATCCTATCCTGTGTGATACAGTCTGCTGAGCTGTGTATCTAATCCTATCCTGTGTGATACAGTCTGCTGAGCTGTGTATCTAATCCTATCCTGTGTGATACAGTCTGCTGAGCTGTGTACCTAATCCTATCCTATGTGATACAGTCTGCTGAGCTGTGTATCTAATCCTATCCTGTGTGATACTGTCTGCTGAGCTGTGTATCTAATCCTGTCCTGTGTGATACTGTCTGCTGAGCTATGTATATAATCCTATCCTGTGTGATACTGACTGCTGAGCTGTATATCTAATCCTGTCCGGTGTGATACTGTCTGCTGAGTTGTGTATCTAATCCTATCCTGTGTGATACTGTCTGCTGAGCTGTGTATCTAATCCTATCTTGTGTGATACTGACTGCTGAGCTGTATATCTAATCCTGTCCGGTGTGATACAGTCTGCTGAGCTGTGGATCTAATCCTATCCTGTGTGATACTGTCTGCTGAGCTGTGTATCTAATCCTATCCTGTGTGATACTGTCTGCTGAGCTGTGTATCTAATCCTATCCTGTGTGATACTGTCTGCTGAGCTGTGTATCTAATCCTATCCTGTGTGATACTGTCTGCTGAGCCGTGTATCTAATCCTCTCCTGTGTGATACTGTCTGCTGAGCTGTGTATCTAATCCTATCCTGTGTGATACTGCCTGCTGAGCTGTGTATCTAATCCTATCCTGTGTGATACTGTCTGCTGAGCTGTGTATCTAATACTATGTGATACTGTCTGCTGAGCTGTGTATCCAATCCTATACTGTGTGATACTGCCTGCTGAGCTGTGTATCTAATCCTATCCTGTGTGATACTGTCTGCTGAGCTGTGTATCTAATCCTATCCTGTGTCATACTGTCTGCTGAGCTGTGTATCTAATCCTATCCTGTGTGATACTGCCTGCTGAGCTGTGTATCTAATCCTATCCTATGTGATACCGTCTGCTGAGCTGTGTATCTAATCCTATCCTGTGTGATACTGCCTGCTGAGCTGTGTATCTAATCCTATCCTGTGTGATACTGACTGCTGAGCTGTGTATCTAATCCTATGTGATACTGTCTGCCGAGCTGTGTATCTAATCCTATCCTGTGTGATACTGTCTGCTGAGCTGTGTATCTAATCCTATCCTGTGTGATACTTTCTGCTGGGCTGTGTATCTAATCCTATTCTGTGTGATACTGTCTGCTGAGTTGTGTATCTAATCCTATCCTGTGTGATACTGCCTGCTGAGCTGTGTATCTAATCCTATCCTGTGTGATACTGTCTGCTGAGCTATGTATCTAATCCTATCCTGTGTGATACAGTCTGCTGAGCTGTGTATCTAATCCTGTCATGTGTAATACTGTCTGCTGAGCTGTGTATCTAATTCTATCCTGTGTGATACTGCCTGCTGAGCTGTGTATCTAATCCTCTCCTGTGTGATACAGTCTGCTGAGCTGTATATCTAATCCTATCCTGTGTGATACTGTCTGCTGAGCTGTGTATCTAATCCTATCCTGTGTGATACTGTCTGCTGAGCTGTGTATCTAATCCTATCCTGTGTGATACTGTCTGCTGAGCCGTTTATCTAATCCTCTCCTGTGTGATACTGTCTGCTGAGCTGTGTATCTAATCCTATCCTGTGTGATACTGCCTGCTGAGCTGTGTATCTAATCTTACCCTGTGTGATACTGTCTGCTGAGCTGTGTATCTAATCCTATCCTGTGTGATACCGTCTGCTGAGCTGTGTATCTAATCCTTTCCTGTGTGATACTGTCTGCTGAGCTGTGTATCTAATCCTATCCTGTGTGATACTGTCTGCTGAGTTGTGTATCTAATCCTATCCTATGTGATAATGTCTGCTAAGCTGTGTATCTAATCCTATGCTGTGTGATACTGTCTGCTGAGCTGTGTATCTAATCCTATCCTGTGTGATACTCCCTACTGAGCTGTGTATCTAATCCTATCCTGTGTGATGCAGTCTGCTGAGCTGTGTATCTAATCCAATCCTGTGTGATACTGTCTGCTAAGCTGTGTATCTAATCCTATCCTGTGTGATACTGTCTGCTGAGCGGTGTATCTAATCCTATCCTGTGTGATACTGCCTGCTGAGCTGTGTATCTAATCCTATCCTATGTGATACCGTCTGCTGAGCTGTGTATCTAATACTATCCTGTGTGATACTGCCTGCTGAGCTGTGTATCTAATCCTATTATGTGTGATACTGACTGCTGAGCTGTGTATCTAATCCTATTCTGTGTGATACTGTCTGCTGAGCTGTGTATCTAATCCTATCGTGAGTGATACTGTCTGCTGAGCTGTGTATCTAATCCTCTCCTGTGTGATACTGTCTGCTGAGCTGTGTATCTAATCCTGTCCTGTGTGATACTTCCTGCTGAGCTATGTATCTAATCCTATCCTATGTTATACTGTCTACTGAGCTGTGTATCTAATCCTATCCTGTGTGATACTGTCTGCTGAGCTGTGTATCTAATCCTATCCTGTGTGATACTGTCTGCTGAACCGTGTATCTAATTCTATCCTGTGTGATACTGTCTGCTGAGCTGTGTATCTAATCCTGTCCTGTGTGATACTGTCTGCTGAGCTGTGTATCTAATACTATCCTGTGTGATACTGTCTGCTGAGCTGTGTATCTAATCCTGTCCTGTGTGATACTGTCTGCTGAGCTGTGTATCTAATCCTATCCTGTGTGATACTCCCTACTGAGCTGTGTATCTAATCCTATCCTGTGTGATACTGTATGCTGAGCTGTGTATCTAATCCTATCCTGTGTGATACTCCCTACTGAGCTGTGTATCTAATCCTATCCTGTGTGATACTGTCTGCTAAGCTGTGTATCTAATCCTATCCTGTGTGATACTGTCTGCTGAGCTGTGTATCTAATCCTATCCTGTGTGATACTGTCTGCTGAGCTGTGTACCTAATCCTATCCTGTGTGATACTGTCTGCTGAGCTGTGTATCTAATCCTATCCTGTGTGATACTGTCTGCTGAGCTGTGTATCTAATCCTATCCTGTGTGATACTGCCTGCTGAGCTGTGTATCTAATCCTATCCTGTGTGATACTGTCTGCTGAGCTGTGTATCTAATCCTATCCTATGTGATACCTTCTGCTGAGCTGTGTATCTAATCCTATCCTGTGTGATACCGCCTGCTGAGCTGTGTATCTAATCCTATCCTGTGTGATACTGACTGCTGAGCTGTGTATCTAATCCTATTCTGTGTGATACTGTCTGCTGAGCTGTGTATCTAATCCTATCCTGTGTGATACTGCCTGCTGAGCTGTGTATCTAATCCTATCCTGTGTGATACTGCCTTCTGAGCTGTGTATCTAATCCTATCCTGTGTGATACTGCCTGCTGAGCTGTGTATCTAATCCTATCCTGTGTGATACTGCCTGTTGAGCTGTGTATCTAATCCTATCCTTTGTGATACTGTCTGCTGAGTTGTGTATCTAATCCTATCCTGTGTGATACTGCCTGCTGAGCTGTGTATCTAATCCTATCCTGTGTGATACTGTCTGCTGAGCTGTGTATCTAATCCTATCCTATGTGATACCTTCTGCTGAGCTGTGTATCTAATCCTATCCTGTGTGATACCGCCTGCTGAGCTGTGTATCTAATCCTATCCTGTGTGATACTGACTGCTGAGCTGTGTATCTAATCCTATTCTGTGTGATACTGTCTGCTGAGCTGTGTATCTAATCCTATCCTGTGTGATACTGCCTGCTGAGCTGTGTATCTAATCCTATCCTGTGTGATACTGCCTTCTGAGCTGTGTATCTAATCCTATCCTGTGTGATACTGCCTGCTGAGCTGTGTATCTAATCCTATCCTGTGTGATACTGCCTATTGAGCTGTGTATCTAATCCTATCCTGTGTGATACTGTCTGCTGAGCTGTGTATCTAATCCTATCCTGTGTGATACTGTCTGCTGAGCTGTGTATCTAATTCTATCCTGTGTGATACTGCCTGCTGAGCTGTGTATCTAATCCTCTCCTGTGTGATACAGTCTGATGAGCTGTGTATCTAATCCTATCCTGTGTGATACTGTCTGCTGAGCTGTGTATCTTATCCTATCCTGTGTGATACTGTCTGCTGAGCTGTGTATCTAATCCTATCCTGTGTGATACTGTCTGCTGAGCTGTGTATCTAATCCGATCCTGTGTGATACTGTCTGCTGAGCTGTGTATCTAATCCTATCCTGTGTGATACAGTCTGCTGAGCTGTGTATCTAATCCTATCCTGTGTGATACTGTCTGCTGAGCTGTGTATCTAATCCTCTCCTGTGTGATACAGACTGCTGATCTGTGTATCTAATCCTATCCTGTGTGATACTGTCTGCTGAGCTGTGTATCTAATCCTATCATGTGTGATACTGTCTGCTGAGCTATGTATCTAATCCTATCCTGTATGATACTGTCTGCTGAGATGTGTATCTAATCCTCTCCTGTGTGATACTGCCGTCTGAGCTGTGTATCTAATCCTATCCTATGTGATACTGTCGGCTGAGCTGTGTATCTAATCCTATCCTGTGTGATACTGTCTGCTGAGCTGTGTATCTAATCCTATCCTGTTTGATACTGTCTGCTGAGCTGTGTATCTAATCCTGTCCTGTGTGATACTGCCTGCTGAGCTGTGTATCTAATCCTATCCTGTGTGATACAGTCTGCTGATCTGTGTATCTAATCCTCTCCTGTGTGATACTGCCTGCTGAGCTGTGTATCTAATCCTATCCTGTGTGGTACAGTCTGCTGAGCTGTGTATCTAATCCTATCCTGTGTGATACCGTCTGCTGAGCTGTGTATCTAATCCTATCCTGTGTGATACTGTCTGCTGAGCTGTGTATCTAATCCTATCCTGTGTGATACTGTCTGCTGAGCTGTGTATCTAATCCTCTCCTGTGTGATACTGCCTGCTGAGCTGTGTATCTAATCCTATCCTGTGTGATACTGTCTGCTGAGCTGTGTATCTAATCCTCTCCTGTGTGATACAGACTGCTGATCTGTGTATCTAATCCTATCCTGTGTGATACTGTCTGCTGAGCTGTGTATCTAATCCTATCCTGTGTGATACTGCCTGCTGAGCTGTGAATCTAATCCTATCCTGTGTGATACTGTCTGCTGAGCTGTGTAGCTAATCCTATCCTGTGTGATACTGCCTGCTGAGCTGTGAATCTAATCCTATCCTGTGTGATACTGTCTGCTGAGCTGTGTATCTAATCCTGTCCTGTGTGATACTGCCTGCTGAGCTGTGTATCTAATCCTATCCTGTGTGATACTGTCTGCTGAGCTGTGTATCTAATCCTATCCTGTGTGATACTGCCTTCTGAGCTGTGTATCTAATCCTATCCTGTGTGATACTGTCTGCTGAGCTATGAGAAAGCTTCTCACCTTCTTCACGGTGGTAGGAGTAGGCCAGTTGCGGACAGCAGCAAGTTTATCAGGATCAGGCTGTACTCCTTCGGCACTGACAACGTGCCCGAGGTATTTGACCGCTGGTTTAGCAGGTGGCACTTGGATGGCTTGCTTTTGAGGCCATATTTAGTAAGAACTTGAAACACCTCACCCAGGTGCTCTAAATGGTCCTCATACGTCTTGGAGTATACAATGACGTCATCCAGATATAAGAGTACAATCTCAAAATTCCTATGGCCTAAACAACGTTCCATCAGCCTCTGGAACGTTCCTGTAGCGTTACACAGTCCAAACGGCATATAATTGAATTCAAACAGGCCCATAGGTGTAGTGAAAGCAGTCTTTTCTCGATCTTCTGGGGCCATGGGTACTTGCCAGTACCCACTGGTTAAGTCCAAGGTGGAGAAATAGGCTGATGACCCCAGGGCAGTCAAGGACTCCTCAATGCGTGGCAATGGATATGCATCTTTGTGGGTGATTTGATAAATTTTTCTGTAATCCACGCAGAACCTTTATGCTGCCATCTTTTTTCCGGACAAGTACTAGGGGCGCAGCCCAGGGACTATGACTGTCCCGGATTATATTAGAGTCTTTTATCTCTTTTATCATCTCTTTCACAGACTGATAGGTAGTAGGTGGTATGGGTCTGTGTCTCTCCTTGATAGGAGGATGAGAGCCAGTGGGTATGGTGTGTTTGATTACACTGACCTCTCCGTAGTCCGTGGAGTGTTTGCTGAAAGCCTGGTGGTGCTCCTTCACCAGCTTCAGGACTCTGTTGAACCTTTGTTGAGCACTCAGCACACTAATAGTCTTTTGAATAACTCTTCTGGAAGCAGGTGAGGCTGAAGATATAGTTTGATTTAATGCGTCAAGCACTTCAGAGTAACAACTTTTTAGAACGTTAGTCCCTAAGATCACAGGGTGTCCTCCTTTATCTCCTGCTTGTACCACAATCACGCCTTGCTGTGGTAGGGTGGCTTCTCCTACCTGAAGGGTAGGTTCCCAATACCCATGCACTTTCACTGGCTTACCGTTGCTGGCAATGATATCTAGCCAGGACTCTGGTGGCTGGGTGAGAAGACTTGGATCCCAGAACTTGTCAAAGGCAGGCCGTTGAATGGTGGTGACCTGTGACCCAGTGTCCAACAGGGCTTCAAATGGTATCCCGTTGATACATATATTAATTTTTGGACGGGATCCTACATACTTAGGCATCCAGCTTGGATCCTTTGGACCTACTGTTCTACCTCCTGAGGGGCGGTCCTCTGCCTCAGGGGTTGCCCGGTTTAACTGCCAGCACATTGATTCAGTATGTCCACATTTCCTACAGTGGTGGCAGACAGGCTGTTTTCTACTTCTGGGCCGGTAACTCGGTCGCCCATCAGGTTCTTTTGGATATACATCCCTATAGGCAGGTGGGAGCCTTGGAGGAAAAGGGCCTTCATCCTCCAGTAACAGTGGTCTCTCCCACTCCTCGATTTTCTTACGCACCTTTTCTAAGCTTAGAGTAAGATGGTTCACTTGCTCCATTAGTGCTGCCACTACATCTGTGACTGGAGCCTGGGTGGCCTGACTGACTCCCGCAGGCCCCACATTAACAGTCTTTGGCTGACAAGCCTGAGGTTCATAGGAGGCTGCTGGCCCTGGAGCAGGGTTCTGGCCTAGTATACTGATGGCCAATTCCTTAAAATCCAAAAATGTACAGTGGGGGTGTTGAGCTGACAACATCCGTAGCTGGCCCTTTAAATGCTCAGTACTTATGCCCGCAATGAACTGCTCTCTAAGAGTCCGGTCCTGGTCCTCAGCTTCTTTGGGATCCACTTGGACTACAGCTCTCAGTGTCTCTTGTAAGGACAGGGCAAAATCGCGGAGCGACTCTCCAGGCTGCTGCTTTCTGCTGAAGAAACGCATTTTAACTTCTGACACCGTTCTGGCCTCAAATGTGGTGCCCAAGCGATCAAAAATCTGTTCCAGGCTACTCTTCTCAGAGCAGGGCCATGACATGACTTCCCTGCGGGCGGCCCCTTCCAACTGAGCTAGGAGGATCTCCATTTGCTGTTCGGCAGTTATGGGATAAAGCCGGAACAAGGCCAGTATCTGTTCCCTAAAGTCCTTTAACTTGTGGGCTTCCCCTGAATAACGTGGGAACCAGGGGGCCCCAAAATAATACGGCATGGTTAGCGGCATCAAGTTTGGCAGTGCCGCGGCGGCAGGGGCCCTAGAGTCGGCTGTGGGTACTTCAGAAGGCACGACTGGGGCCGCCTGCCCGATTTCCTCAGGTGCGGACATGGCGTTAATATGTGGGTATGGCCCTTTAAATGGAGCAGACCGGAGCGGCAATGGTAATAACTTTTTCTAAGTAAAGTCTTTGGTCACTAAAGGGATCCTCTCCGATGCCCTGGCAGGGGTCGGGAAAATTCCGGTAAGGTAATTGGAAAAGCCGGCAAAAGTTTAAAGTCTGTACTTACTCCGGTGATGCTCGCTCCAGATCTTGCGAGATGCGTGACTACGTGCGTTGAGCGTCCTGCGTACAGCGTCAGCAGGTGGGCGCGGCCTCTCGCAGCTCCGGGACTCAGGTAGGCGGCACCTTTTTTTTCAGACAGGGCGGCGTTCTTCCTCCTCGTTGGCTGGGCGGCGACTTCACCTTGTCCTTTTTCGCGCCAAACGGGTCCCACAAGGCGCACTTGTAATCCAGTCAGGTTAAGCGGCCATCTTTGGACAAATCGCTGTCTATTCACTGACAGCAAGCGGTGGCTTACGCAAACGGCAAACAGTCCATACAATATAATCTTCACACCGCAAATTATTACAGTTCTTTGGCCCAGCAATTTTTCAATAAAGCAATAGGGCTTAGTCACTTTTAGGCAAATAACAGCACACAGTTTTTGTATCCGCAATGGCGCAGGAATGATCGTATCCTGTTCGTGACGCCAATTTATGCAGCACGCCAGACCTGCAGGGTATAGCGACAGTGAGGTCACGGTATGGGCAATCGAGGGTTACTCACTCTTCTGAAGAGAACCCTGGGCAGGCATGCGGCAGTGAATGAGAGGTAGACACAAGTTCCTCTGGGGCACACTCTGTATGGAGAGACCTGGCCTGATGTTGGGTGAGGTGCCCTGGATGTTGCAGGTGTTTTGAGTGCCTTAGGTAAGGTCCCTTTAAGATTCGTGACGCCAGTGCCTGTAACGGTGGCACACCGATTTGTAGGAGGATTAATAGAGTACGCAGTTGGTAAACCAAACGTGGCTTTACTTGGTGGAACAGTCCAACTTTTTACATACAGTTGCAGTGGTATATAATGCAGTCCTTTATCATACAAATGCACAGCAGGTTTACTTCACAGTAGGTTTCAATCTTGCAAGATACTTGGAGGGCAAACAATTAATACTTTGCAGTGCAATGCTGCTCTATCCCCTTCAGCTATTCTAGCTGGCTGGATCCCAAGGCCCGGATGCCTAATTGCTGGCTTAAATCCTTGGTACAAAATCCTTCCTCCAGTATTGGCACTTGCTTGAGGTTACAATACCTTATTTTCCTAGCGGTTTTCAGTGCTATACTTTCAAAGGTGGCTGCAGGTTTCTCCCAGGAGGTGCTGTCCTACTACTGAGCTAATCCTAGCCTCAGGAGCTTCAGGTTGACTAACTGACTCCTCTAGTCCCCTGGAATACACTAACTCTCCCCTGTCTGGGCCTGCCTATATATAACTAGGGCTCTCTAGCTCCCTCTAACGCCTGGGAGGCTAAACTGCACCCTGACAGGCCTGACACCCAGATAACACAGGGAAATACAACACATGGCAGTAAATGCAATAAACACATTAACCCTTGTGTAGTGCCCACCTTTACCTAGTGGGACACTACAATAGCAGAGATTCAGGCTTCATGTCATAGCAGAGAATCAGGCTTCATGTCACCCACCACTGGAACAGGCCATTGTCAGATATGTTTAGGCCCCAGCACCCAGAGAGAGGAGAGAGGTCCCATAGCAGAGATTCAGGCTTCATGTCATAGCAGAGAATCAGGCTTCACGTCACCCACCACTGGAACAGGCCATTGTCAGATATTTTTAGGCCCCGGCACCCAGACAGAGGAGAGAGGCCCCATAGCAGAGAATCAGGCTTCATGTCACCCACCACTGGAACAGGCCACTGTCAGATATTTTTAGCCCCAGCACCCAGGCAGAGGAGAGAGGTTTCATAGCAGAGATTCAGGCTTCATGTCAGCAGAGAATCAGTCTTCATGTCATAGCAGAGAATCAGGCTTCACGTCACCCACCACTGGAACAGGCCACTGTCAGATATTTATAGGCCCCGGCACCCAGACAGAGGAGAGAGGCCCTATAGCAGAGATTCAGGCTTCATGTCATAGCAGAGAATCAGGCTTCATGTCACCCACCACTGGAACAGGCCACTGTCAGATATTTTTAGCCCCAGCACCCAGGCAGAGGAGAGAGGTTTCATATCAGAGATTCAGGCTTCATGTCATAGCAGAGAATCAGGCTTCATGTCACCCACCACTGGAACAGGCCACTGTCACATATTTTTAGCCCCAGCACCCAGACAGAGGAGAGAGGTCCCATAACAGAGATTCAGGCTTCATGTCAGCAGAGAATCAGGCTTCATGTCACCCACCACTGGAACAGGCCACTGTCAGATATGTTTAGGCCCCAGCACCCAGACAGAGGAGAGAGGTCCCATAACAGAGATTCAGGCTTCATGTCAGCAGAGAATCAGGCTTCATGTCACCCACCACTAGAACAGGCCACTGTCAGATATGTTTAGGCCCCGGCACCCAGACAGAGGAGAGAGGTCCCATAACAGAGATTCAGGCTTCATGTCAGCAGAGAATCAGGCTTCATGTCACCCACCACTGGAACAGGCCACTGTCAGATATGTTTAGGCCCCGGCACCCAGGCAGAGGAGAGAGGTCCCATAGCAGAGATTCAGGCTTCATGTCAGCAGAGAATCAGGCTTCATGTCACCCACCACTGGAACAGGCCATTGTCAGATATTTTTAGGCCCCGGCACCCAGACAGAGGAGAGAGGCCCCATAGCAGAGATTCAGGCTTCATGTCACCCACCACTGGAACAGGCCACTGTCAGATATTTTTAGGCACCGGCACCCAGACAGAGGAGAGAGGCCCCATAGCAGAGATTCAGGCTTCATGTCATGGCAGAGAATCAGGCTTCATGTCATAGCAGAGAATCAGGCTTCATGTCACCCAACACTGGAACAGGCCACTGTCTGATATTTTTAGGCCCCGGCACCCAGACAGAGGAGAGAGGTCCCATAGCAGAGAATCAGGCTTCATGTCATGGCAGAGAATCAGGCTTCATGTCACCCAACACTGGAACAGGCCACTGTCAGATATTTTTAGACCCCGGCACTCAGACAGAGGAGAGAGGTCCCAAAGCAGAGATTCAGGCTTGATGTCATAGCAGAGAATCAGGCTTGATGTCATAGCAGAGATTCAGGCTTCATGTCATAGCAGAGAATCAGGCTTCATGTCACCCACCACTGGAACAGGCCTTTGTCAGATATTTTTAGGGCTCGGCACCCAGACAGAGGAGAGAGGTCCCATAGCAGAGATTCAGGTTTCATGTCATAGCAGAGAATCAGGCTTGATGTTACCCACCACTGGAACAGGCCATTGTCAGATATTTTTAAGGCTCGGCACCCAGACAGAGGAGAGAGGCCCCATAGCAGAGAATCAGGCATGGGCGTGTCTGTTTCCTGCAGCTGAGGTGGAAAGTTGTGTGTGCAGCAGCTCCTGGCAACTTCCACCTCGTTAAGGCCCCAGGGAGATTTTTCATCACCTTAATCCCCTGGGAGGGACCAGGCTTGTGGGGAGATTTTCCACCTTTCTCCCCAGCCCGGGCCCTGCCTCTCCCTTGGGAGCTGGCAAGGGCCTGGGCCATGCGCTCAGGCAAGGCCCAGGATCCTGCTTCCCGGGGTAGGCTGGCGGGGAGTAGGGGAGGTGAGTTACCGGCATCTGCTACATCTCCCGCGAAGCCGTGAAGATCGCCGGCAAGTCCAGGAGAATGGAGTCTCCAAAAGGTACGCGGGGTGCTCCTGGAGGTGGGTTGGGAGCGGTGGAGGCCGACTGGGGCTGCATGGGGCCCAAGGAGCCTGTCGCCATATATAGCTCCCGTATAGCAGCCTACCTCCAGGAGTACGAGGAGGCTGGAAAAGTCTTAAAGAGGCTCAGCGGCGAGCTAAAGTGTGAAAGGCTGAAAGCGGACAAAGCCTCTAAGGTGAAGAGGCCAGAAATATCGGCTAAGATTAGAGCTCTGAAAAATGAGATATATATATATTGGAGGACAGGAGGACCGCTATCCTCAAGAATAGTGGTCCTTTTGAGAAAAAACTGAGAAACGAGAAAAGGTTTAAAGGAGAACTGGAGGAGAAAGTATTGGACCCTTCAGATGATGAGGAGGAAAGGTCTGTGGTGAGCCTGGGGGGCCAGTCTGCAGGGCCTGTGGACTCAGGGATCTGGCCTGAGCAGGTCTGTCTCCCCCCCACGAGCTCAGAGGAGGAGGAGGATAGTGAGAGCGGTGGGGTAGGGGGGCAATTAATGGAGCAGATACGCCATCTGGAATCCCCCCGGGCTCACCTTGAAGACTTTGTTTTCGGGAATGAGCTCCTGGAGGACGAGCCTGCAAGAAAAAAGAAAAGGAAAAAGGCAAAGAAATTAAATTGTTTTATGTTTCTCATCCACTGCCCTCTGGGCTGGCTGCAAAGTCAGTCCAGGGGGCTAACCCCACTACCCCCCTAGCCTGGTTTCTGAAGTGAGACCAGAGCGTGGGAGTGGGGAGAATATAGCTATTAAAAAGATGGCGCAGGACGCCGTCCTTGTTTGCAGTAACAAGGGCGGTTTGATGTTTATGGGTGGAGCGGCTGAAAAGCCGAACAGTGAGGAGTCAATGACGGGGTGGAGGCGTGGCTACATCCGGTGTGTCTCCGCCCACCGTCGCATCAGCTATAGCACTGGAAAAGTGCTCGGTTGAATTGCGGTGGTGTGGGTGGGTTACCTCCTCCTCCCGTCTGCCCGCAAATTGGAGGGTGGTCCCGCTGGTTCTGCGGCTCCCGCCGTGGCTCCCGTTGCCCCCTCTGCTCCTGGGGTCCCCGGTACCCTTCCCCCTGCTGTGGGGGGGGTGGGGGATGGGGGGATGGAGCGGGGTGTCGGGGGTGCATTGGGGGAGATCGCGCCGCCGGGGGGCGAGGCCAAGAGCAGGGTCCCGGCTGGAGCAAACATGGAGCACTTGCTCACAAGAACTGTCAAGGACATGATAAAAAGTGCTGATAATACTGAGTTAAGTGAAAAAAAGCTGGCTAAGCTAGTAAAACACCAGAGGTACAAGGTTCTCAGGGCTGTGGACGCCGCTGCATCCTCTCTGTCCTTCTCTGAAGAGGGGGGGAGGGGGGTGATAGTGGCAGAGGCCATGGTCCACCACAATATAAATGATAAAATACTGGAAGACTGGCACTCTCAACACGTGGAGTCGTATGGTTTGAATGCAGATCACAAAATTTATTAATAAGTACATAAAAGGTTAAAAAGTAAAAATATGTAAATTCATACACTAACAATAATTAGTCACAATCTGGTGCCAGTGATGACAAATATATCAAGGTCAAATATTCACTTATTCAGTGTTGCAGGTCTTTTTTATGCATTCTATGATTATCTACTGAGGAAGGAACTTGTTTCCGAAACGCGTCTAGTGTGTATAGAGACCAAGGCTAACGGTGCGGTTTTTTTGCAAGAAGAGGACTTTTCTTCAATTTTCAGCTGCTTGAACATCTTTAAGTATTCGAAGACGTCCCGTACCACTTCAAAGGTTCGCATCTACTAACTACTCAGAAAGTGGACTACACCTGTGTTACTATTGCAGCAAATCAAGGTAAAACCTTGTTACATTTTCCGCTGCCGGCCTGACAGGCTTAGGCAATCACCAGCCCAGCTCAGCTCAACCAGCTTCCGTTGGTCTGACGGCTTCAGACGCCTACGTCACTAAACCAGCGATCGATTACCTGGCTGGACACGTGAGACGCTGAGTGAGCCGGTTTGAAATCTTGCTCAGCAAGTGAAAAAGTAAGTGGAACATTGTCTAACAGTTGCGGCTACGATTTGCTACAGGTTATTCGAATACAGAACCTTTCTTTGTGAGAACCACAGCAAGGACATTTTGCAATCTTTGTTTGAACTTTTGTTTCAATTACCTGGCAAAAGCCATTCATGTCCTGGACATAACAAGCGGTCTATTTGAATATCTCTTGCAGCCTCACTCTAGCCATTTGGTCCTATTAGGAGTACTCCAGATATATAGGATTGTGCGTGAGCTCCGCACTTATATACCTATATTTACACATTTATTCATGTATGTATGCTGTATGATGTTACAAGTCATTTGATTTATTGTATTAATACATTTTTAATGCAAAAATACTGTGAGCCAGCCTATATTTCCATTCTTTTTTATGATAGTTCACCAAAATATTTAAGGATAAAAAATGACAAGGAAGGAATCCTCCTTCTTCTTCTTGGTGAAAAAAGATCCAATGATGTAGATGTTTCAGTTGTAATAAACTTTAAGTATAATGTTCCTTTTTGTATCTTGAGCGGACTATATAATTTGGCAATTTGGAATGTATCTGGTAACAACCCACTTTGTGGGTTTACCTTTATGCTGGTCAGTCCCTCTGATGTTTCAAGGTATGTTTAATACCAACCCGCTATACGGGCTTACCTTTATGCCAGTCCGTCACTCTGATGTTTCAAAGTGTATTAGATAACAACCCACTATGTGGGCTTACCTTTTCCTTCGTGCCGGTCGGTCACCCAGATATTTCGGGACCTGCTGGAAGCCGGCGTCCCGGCTGTTCCTTGGTCAGCGTCCCACGTGGAGTCAGAGACGGATTCGTCGCTCCGGAAGTGACGTGTCGGCACTTAGGATTTTGCTCTTTGGTTTTTTCTTCTTCCGGTTATCTGAGGCTTAAGCTTTGTTACAGCCGATCGGATTTACAGTGCACTGTTGTCCCGCAAGATGTAAGGAATATCTTCTTATAGTTGGGTCATATCTGGATCTTTAGTTGGATCACTGAAAACCAAACGCGTTTCGGGGACACCTCTCCCCTTCTTCAGTGGCAATGACCCTACTCCATATTTGGTTGGTTTTTATACTCTTGGTTGGAAAATTCAAAAATCAGACATGGAGTATTTGTTAACATCATTTCTTTCAATTCTAGATATTTTGAATATCATTTTTTCTTTTTTCACATATACCCTCAATATTTTTTCTCATCTGGTATTCCGTAAATTAAATTATTTTTCAATTTTTCCATTTGCGTTTTTATAGCGTTTTAAATGCGTTTTTTATTTGACACATGCGTTTTTTTGGCAAAAGTTGCAACTCTCCTCAGGTTATAAGGTCCTTAAAGGATTTTGTTGCATCAGCTTTAATTAAGCTTTTATAGTGATTTTTGTCATTATTTTCAAAACATATTCAATTTGTATCCAATTGAATCATTTGTCATCTCTCACCATATATTGTATAATGTTGACCATCATTTTTATCAGAAACACACATTGTTTAAAATGATAAAAATCAGTCTTATTATAAAAAATATATTTAAATTTCTTATAAAATGTAAACTGCATATATTGTGATTCTCCATGTATTTTCTTGGTTCTATATATTACTATTGTATGTGACATCTTATTCGGATTGTTCAGAGTGTAATGGGTATCGTCAAAAACCTTCATCCAATAACCCATATTGTATGGATTAACCACCAATCAACAGGATATGGGAATTGAGTCGATTTTGCTTTTCGGAATTGTAGTAATAATTCTTCTTGAGATTATAGATCTTTTTCAAGGTATATAATATTGGATGAAGAGAGGGGTACAAATGCTTGTCTCCGAGGGAGAATCGCAGCACTGATTAACAGTAAAACATGCGACTACCCGTCAGAGAAAAGCAAATGTCCCATAGTCTTAAAGAAAGCCAAAAATCTCCAAATCTGCGTTTAGTCCTCTTGGTATGAGACTTCCAAAATCATAGATTCGCTTCGATTCTGCCCTTGACATTTTTTCAATATGATTGCCGCCCCTCCAGTCGTGCTCTATCTGCTCCAGTGCTAGGAAGGAAAGGCCTCCGCCATCTTTATTGTGAATTTCTTTAAAATGCCTTGATAAAGCATTATTTTCACAACCTTTGGCTATATTGTTCAGATGTTCAGACATACGTACCTTGAATTGTCGTTTAGTCCTCCCAATATATTGTTTATTATATGGGCACTGGATCAGATAGATCACGCTGGAGGAGTTGCACGTCAAAAAACCTTTAATGTTCATTGAAAATGCATTCTGAGTTGAGGAGATTTTTTCTGTTTTTTTGGGAAATTTAGTTTTTTTACACCCCATACAGGATCCGCATCTAAAAAAGCCGTCCGTTTTTAACCAATTTTGATTTGTTTTCTTCTGTTTTCTTTTAACAGTTGGTGCTATCTGAATGCCTAAATTAGGCGCTTTAGTGTAAGTTATAAGGGGATTTGCTGGAAGTAGTGGGCCAATAGTCTTATCATGGAGGAAATGATGCCAGTGACGTTTTATAATTCCAGTTATCTGTTTGGAGCGAGCATTATACGGTAAGATCATCCTAAATTCCGAATTTTGGTTCAGTTTTTGTATTTTAGTTTCATCAAAAAAAGTGGTTCTATCCAATTTTCTCACTTTGTCTAATGCCTTACCCAATAATTTTTCTGGGTAGAGTTTTTCTTTAAACTGTGTTTTCATTATAGAGGCTTCTTCAAATTGGGTCTCTTCCGTACAGTTTCTTCTAATACGTCGAAACTGTCCGAAAGGAATGTTCATAAGCCAATTTGGCAAGTGACAACTTGAGAAAAGGATGAATCCATTTTTAGCTGTAGGTTTATGATAGGTGTTGCAAACATATTTGTTTCCTTTTTTGGTGATCTGAATATCTAAAAAGTCTACTTTTTCTGTGTTTAGTCTAGCCGTAAAACACAGATTGTATTTATTGTTGTTGAGATCTTCCAAAAATTTGGATAAACTGATCTCATCTTTGCACCAAATAAAAATAATGTCATCTATATAGCGCCGCCATAGGACCAGGTCCTCCCCCAGTCTGGGACTGATGTTTTCTTGTTCCCAGTGGACCAAAAACAAGTTGGCATAGCTGGGGGCGAACCTGGTTCCCATGGCGGTGCCCCTCAACTGTAAATAAAAGTCCTCCTCAAACATGAAGTAGTTGTGGTGTAAAATATGATCAACTCCCTCCACAATAAAGTCTATCTGTTCCAATTTTAGGGTGTTGTCCCCTTTTAGTTGGTTTTTAAGGGCCTCAACTCCCTGCTCATGATCTATCACAGTATATAGGGATTGGACGTCCAGTGTGTTTATAATCCATTCTGATTGGACGTCCAAACCCTCTAATTCTCTAATTATTTGTGTTGTGTCTCTAATATGGGACATGGTTTTTTTAACAAATGGCTGGAGTAGAGTGTCCAGATACTGCGACAGGTTGGATGTTAGGGAACCTATTCCCGATATGATAGGACGACCGGGGGGATTGGTCAGGTCCTTATGTACTTTTGGTAGACAGTAAAATATTGGCAATCTCCCCGGTGTGCCCATAATGAATTTGTGTTTATAATCTTGGAAGATTCCCTGCTGTAGTCCTCTGTCGCAGTATTCTAATAGAGAGGCCCTGAATGTTGTCAGGGGATCTGCTTTGATCAGTTTGTATGTGGACTGATCTGTAAGTTGTTTCATACATTCATTGTGGTATTGTTCTTGACCCCAAATAACTATGGCACTGCCCTTATCAGCAGGTCGGATTATTATATTGTTTTCTTTCTGAAGTTCCTGTAGGGCTTTAAATTCTCCTCTAGTTAAATTATTTCTACTATAATTTTTTTCTTTCATCCGTTCTAGATCTGTTTCCACATTTTTTTGGAAGGTCATCATTTCACGGCTTATTTCGGCTCTAGGAAATTTTTTTGATTTACACTTTAGTTGGGTGTGTGTAAATGGGTCACTTCGTTCATTACTAATAGCTACCGGATTTTTAAAAAAATATTTTTTTAAACATAATTTTCTAATAAATTTTTGAATACCTATATAAACATTAAACTTATTTAATTTGGTGGTGGGGGCAAATTTCAAACCTTTGTTTAATAATGTGATCTGTTGTGAACTAAGATTAATAGTGCTGAGATTAATTATATTATTTAAATCCATGTCTAATAGTGTCTTCTGTGCTCTAATTTTCTTTTTTCCTCTTCGTGTCTTTGTGGTTTTGGAGGATATTGTTTGTGATGTTGTTGCTGATTGTCTTGTGCATAATTCTTCTGTGTGTTGTATTCGTGTTTTCGTAAGTGTGCTTTCGCATAAGTGGGTTTCCTTTGCTCTTGAGGTGAGGTTCTGTGTCTCAAGTTGTAAGGAGGTCTGTGTGGGGTTTGTGTCATTATGTTTTGTTCCGGTGAGCGTGACCCTCTCCGCCGGATTCTCGGTGGGTGATGAGGGGGAGTTTGATCTAAAAAAGAATGCTGTGTCAAGGTTTCATAGCGATTTTGAGTTGGTATATTGTACCTATCACGTTCAGGGGTTTCTTCCCGTGCATATTCATGTATTTCTCTTATTGAATCCACTCTGTTTGTCTGGTTTTCATTACCATAGGGTTTGGATATATTTTTATGTTTTTTGGCCTTCTTTAATATAATTTCTTGTTCCATTTTATCTAGACTTTTACAAAGTCTCTCCTGCCACATATTATATATCTCATTTTTTGGTAATTTATCCAATATAATTTTCAATTCAGAAATCTTCTGGGACAAATTCGCCAGAATCTCAGATCTCCTTTTTATAATTAGTTCTACAAGTTCCCGTGACTGTTTCATAAGAAGCCCTCGCCATTCTTTATCAAACTCTTCCCCTAATAAATCCTGTGCAGGTGTTTTTATTAATTGTAATCCTTTTGGGATTTTATCATGGGTTAAATATTGATTTAGGGATCGTATCTCCCAAGTTTGTCTAAGTTGTCTTTGCATAATCCATTCAAGTTCTCTGAACGTATCCGAAACAGATATCTCTCCAGTTTCACTATGGGAATTTTCTTCTGTTCCATTGAACATGAAGGTCTCTGCTTTTTGTTTTTTACTTTCCATATGACTCCATATGTCCATGGCTGCGATATGGGGAGCTAAATTTCCTTATTGGGTGAAAATCGAGTTCAAAAAGAGAAAAGATATAGGAAATAGCTACACCCACTCGCATCCACTAAGAGGTGCTCTAGTCTATATGTGAATCACCCTTCACGGTTACAAAATACATAAAATACTGGAAGACTGGCACTCTCAACACGTGGAGTCGTATGGTTTGAATGCAGATCACAAAATTTATTAATAAGTACATAAAAGGTTAAAAAGTAAAAAATATGTAAATTCATACACTAACAATAATTAGTCACAATCTGGTGCCAGTGATGACAAATATATCAAGGTCAAATATTCACTTATTCAGTGTTGCAGGTCTTTTTTATGATAGTTCACCAAAATATTTAACCTCCTCAGGACTGCCGTACGCAGGATTGCGTCTTTGCGGCGGCCCTGCTCTTCTGGGTGGACGCGCCGGCGCGTCCTCTCGCGAGACGCGAGATTTCCTGTGAACGCGCGCACACAGGCGCGCGCGCTCACAGGAACGGAAGGTAAGAGAGTGGATCTCCAGCCTGCCAGCGGCGATCGTTCGCTGGCAGGCTGGAGATGTGTTTTTTTTTAACCCCTAACAGGTATATTAGACGCTGTTTTGATAACAGCGTCTAATATACCTGCTACCTGGTCCTCTGGTGGTCCCCTTTGTTTGGATCGACCACCAGAGGACACAGGTAGCTCATTAATATGTTGCACCAAGCACCACTACACTACACCCCCCCCTGTCACTTATTAACCCCTTATTCACCCTTGATCACCCCTGATCACCCCATATAGACTCCCTGATCACCCCCCTGTCATTGATTACACCCCTGTCATTGATCAACCCCCTGTAAAGCTCCATTCAGATGTCCGCATGATTTTTACGGATCCACTGATAGATGGATCGGATCCGCAAAACGCATACGGACGTCTGAATGAAGCCTTACAGGGGCATGATCAATGACTGTGGTGATCACCCCATATAGACTCCCTGATCACCCCCCTGTCATTGATTACACCCCTGTCATTGATCAACCCCCTGTAAAGCTTCATTCAGATGTCCGCATGATTTTTACGGATCCACTGATAGATGGATCGGATCCGCAAAACGCATACGGACGTCTGAATGAAGCCTTACAGGGGCGTGATCAATGACTGTGGTTATCACCCCATATAGACTCCCTGATCACCCCCCTGTCATTAATTACACCCCTGTCATTGATCAACCCCCTGTAAAGCTTCATTCAGATGTCCGCATGATTTTTACGGATCCACTGATAAATGGATCGGATCCGCAAAACGCATACGGACGTCTGAATGAAGCCTTACAGGGGCGTGATCAATGACTGTGGTTATCACCCCATATAGACTCCCTGATCACCCCCCTGTCATTGATTACCCCCCTGTCATTGATCAACCCCCTGTAAAGCTCCATTCAGATGTCCGCATGATTTTTACGGATCCACTGATAAATGGATCGGATCCGCAAAATGCATACGGGCGTCTGAATGAAGCCTTACAGGGGCGTGATCAATGACAGGGGGGTGATCACCCCATATAGACTCTCTGATCACCCCCCTGTCATTGATTACACCCCTGTCATTGATCAACCCCCTGTAAAGCTCCATTCAGATGTCCGCATGATTTTTACGGATCCACTGATAAATGGATCGGATCCGCAAAACGCATACGGGCGTCTGAATGAAGCCTTACAGGGGCGTGATCAATGACTGTGGTGATCACCCTATATAGACTCCCTGATCACCCCCCTGTCATTGATTACACCCCTGTCATTGATCAACCCCCTGTAAAGCTCCATTCAGATGTCCGCATGATTTTTACGGATCCACTGATAGATGGATCCGATCCGCAAAACACATACAGGCGTCTCCCTGGAGCCTTCCAGGGGGGGTAATCACCCCATATAGACTCCCTGATCACCCCCCTGTCATTGATCACCCCCCCTGTCATTGATCACCCCTCTGTAAGGCTCCATTCAGACATTTTTTTGGCCCAAGTTAGCGGAAATTATTTTTTTTTTTCTTACAAAGTCTCATATTCCACTAACTTGTGTCAAAAAATAAAATCTCACATGAACTCACCATACCCCTCACGGAATCCAAATGCGTAAAAATTTTTAGACATTTATATTCCAGACTTCTTCTCACGCTTTAGGGCCCCTAGAATGCCAGGGCAGTATAAATACCCCACATGTGACCCCATTTTGGAAAGAAGACACTCCAAGGTATTCCGTGAGGGGCATATTGAGTCCATGAAAGATTGAAATTTTTGTCCCAAGTTAGCGGAAAGGGAGACTTTGAGAGAAAAAAAAAAAAATATCAATTTCTGCTAACTTGTGCCAAAAAAAAAAAATTTCTATGAACTCGTCATGCCCCTCATTGAATACCTTGGGGTGTCTTCTTTCCAAAATGGGGTCATATGTGGGGTATTTATACTGCCCTGGCATTCTAGGGGCCCTAAAGCGTGAGAAGAAGTCTGGGATCCAAATGTCTAAAAATGCCCTTATAAAATGAATGTGGGCCCCTTTGCGCATCTAGGCTGCAAAAAAGTGTCACACATGTGGTATCGCCGTACTCAGGAGAAGTTGGGGAATGTGTTTTGGGGTGTCATTTTACATATACCCATGCTGGGTGAGATAAATATCTTGGTCAAATGCCAACTTTGTATAAAAAAATGGGAAAAGTTGTCTTTTGCCGAGATATTTCTTTCACCCAGCATGGGTATATGTAAAAAGACACCACAAAACACATTGCCCAACTTCTCCCGAGTACGGCGATACCACATGTGTGACACTTTTTTGCAGCCTAGGTGGGCAAAGGGGCCCACATTCCAAAGAGCACCTTTAGGATTTCACAGGTCATTTACCTACTTACCACACATTAGGGCCCCTGGAAAATGCCAGGGCAGTATAACTACCCCACAAGTGACCCCATTTTGGAAAGAAGACACCCCAAGGTATTCCGTGAGGGGCATGGCGAGTTCCTAGAATTTTTTATTTTTTGTCACAAGTTAGTGGAAAATGATGATTTTTTTTTTTTTTTCATACAAAGTCTCATATTCCACTAACTTGTGACAAAAAATAAAAACTTCCATGAACTCACTATGCCCATCAGCGAATACCTTGGGGTCTCTTCTTTCCAAAATGGGGTCACTTGTGGGGTAGTTATACTGCCCTGGCATTCTAGGGGCCCAAATGTGTGGTAAGGAGTTTGAAATCAAATTCTGTAAAAAATGACCAGTGAAATCCGAAAGGTGCTCTTTAGAATATGGGCCCCTTTGCCCACCTAGGCTGCAAAAAAGTGTCACACATCTGGTATCTCCGTACTCAGGAGAAGTTGGGGAATGTGTTTTGGGGTGTCATTTTACATATACCCATGCTGGGTGAGAGAAATATCCTGGCAAAAGACAACTTTTCACATTTTTTTATACAAAGTTGGCATTTGACCAAGATATTTATCTCACCCAGCATGGGTATATGTAAAAAGACACCCCAAAACACATTCCTCAACTTCTCCTGAATACAGAGATACCAGATGTGTGACACTTTTTTGCAGCCTAGGTGGGCAAAGGGGCCCATATTCCAAAAAGCACCTTTCGGATTTCACAGGTCATTTTTTACAGAATTTGATTTCAAACTCCTTACCACACATTTGGGCCCCTAGAATGCCAGGGCAGTATAACTACCCCACAAGTGACCCCATTTTGGAAAGAAGAGACCCCAAGGTATTCGCTGATGGGCATAGTGAGTTCATGGAAGTTTTTATTTTTTGTCACAAGTTAGTGGAATATGAGACTTTGTATGAAAAAAAATCAAAAAAAAAAAATCATCATTTTCCACTAACTTGTGACAAAAAATAAAAAATTCTAGGAACTCGCTATGCCCCTCACGGAATACCTTGGGGTGTCTTCTTTCCAAAATGGGGTCACTTGTGGGGTAGTTATACTGCCCTGGCATTCTAGGGGCCCAAATGTGTGGTAAGGAGTTTGAAATCAAATTCTGTAAAAAATGACCAGTGAAATCCGAAAGGTGCTCTTTAGAATATGGGCCCCTTTGCCCACCTAGGCTGCAAAAAAGTGTCACACATCTGGTATCTCCGTACTCAGGAGAAGTTGGGGAATGTGTTTTGGGGTGTCATTTTACATATACCCATGCTGGGTGAGAGAAATATCTTGGCAAAAGACAACTTTTCCCATTTTTTTATACAAAGTTGGCATTTGACCAAGATATTTATATCACCCAGCATGGGTATATGTAAAAAGACACCCCAAAACACATTCCTCAACTTCTCCTGAATACAGAGATACCAGATGTGTGACACTTTTTTGCAGCCTAGGTGGGCAAAGGGGCCCATATTCCAAAGAGCACCTTTCGGATTTCACAGGTCATTTTTTACAGAATTTGATTTCAAACTCCTTACCACACATTTGGGCCCCTAGAATGCCAGGGCAGTATAACTACCCCACAAGTGACCCCATTTTGGAAAGAAGAGACCCCAAGGTATTCGCTGATGGGCATAGTGAGTTCATGGAAGTTTTTATTTTTTGTCACAAGTTAGTGGAATATGAGACTTTGTATGAAAAAAAATCAAAAAAAAAAATCATCATTTTCCACTAACTTGTGACAAAAAATAAAAAATTCTAGGAACTCGCCATGCCCCTCACGGAATACCTTGGGGTGTCTTCTTTCCAAAATGGGGTCACTTGTGGGGTAGTTATACTGCCCTGGCATTCTAGGGGCCCAAATGTGTGGTAAGGAGTTTGAAATCAAATTCTGTAAAAAATGACCTGTGAAATCCTAAAGGTGCTCTTTGGAATATGGGCCCCTTTGCCCACCTAGGCTGCAAAAAAGTGTCACACATCTGGTATCTCCGTACTCAAGAGAAGGTGGGGAATGTGTTTTGGGGTGTCATTTTACATATACCCATGCTGGGTGAGATAAATATCTTGGTCAAATGCCAAACTTTGTATAAAAAAATGGGAAAAGTTGTCATTTGCCAAGATATTTCTCTAACCCAGCATGGGTATATGTAAAATGACACCCCAAAACACATTCCCCAACTTCTCCTGAGTACGGAGATACCAGATGTGTGACACATTTTTGCAGCCTAAGTGGGCAAAGGGGCCCATATTCCAAAGAGCACCTTTCGGATTTCACAGGTCATTTTTTACAGAATTTGATTTCAAACTCCTTACCACACATTTGGGCCCCTAGAATGCCAGGGCAGTATAACTACCCCACAAGTGACCCCATTTTGGAAAGAAGAGACCCCAAGGTATTTCGTGATGGGCATAGTGAGTTCATGGAAGTTTTTATTTTTTGTCACAAGTTAGTGGAATATGAGACTTTGTAAGAAAAAAAAAAAATCATCATTTTCCGCTAACTTGTGACAAAAAATAAAAAGTTCTATGAACTCACTATGCCCATCAGCGAATACCTTAGGGTGTGTACTTTCCGAAATGGGGTCATTTGTGGGGTGTTTGTACTGTCTGGGCATTGTAGAACCTCAGAAAACATGACAGGTGCTCAGAAAGTCAGAGCTGCTTCAAAAAGCGGAAATTCACATTTTTGTACCATAGTTTGTAAACGCTATAACTTTTACCCAAACCAATTTTTTTTTCACCCAAACATTTTTTTTTTATCAAAGACATGTAGAACAATAAATTTAGAGCAAAATTTCTATATGGATCACGTTTTTTTGGCAAAATTTTACAACTGAAAGTGAAAAATGTCATTTTTTTGCAAAAAAATCTTTAAATTTCGATTAATAACAAAAAAAGTAAAAATGTCAGCAGCAATGAAATACCACCAAATGAAAGCTCTATTAGTGAGAAGAAAAGGAGGTAAAATTCATTTGGGTGGTAAGTTGCATGACCGAGCAATAAACGGTGAAAGTAGTGTAGGTCAGAAGTGTAAAAAGTGGCCTGGTCTTTCAGGGTGTTTAACCACTTAAGGACCACAGGTTTATACCCCCCTAAAGACCAGGCCCTTTTTTACAAATCGGCACTACACTACTTTCACCGTTTATTGCTCGGTCATGCAACTTACCACCCAAATGAATTTTACCTCCTTTTCTTCTCACTAATAGAGCTTTCATTTGGTGGTATTTCATTGCTGCTGACATTTTTACTTTTTTTGTTATTAATCGAAATTTAAAGATTTTTTTGCAAAAAAATGACATTTTTCACTTTCAGTTGTAAAATTTTGCAAAAAAAACGAGATCCATATAGAAATTTTGCTCTAAATTTATAGTTCTACATGTCTTTGATAAAAAAAAAATGTTTGGGTAAAAAAAAAATGGTTTGGGTAAAAGTTATAGCGTTTACAAACTATGGTACAAAAATGTGAATTTCCGCTTTTTGAAGCAGCTCTGACTTTCTGAGCACCTGTCACGTTTCCTGAGGTTCTACAATGGCCAGACAGTACAAACACCCCACAAATGACCCCATTTCGGAAAGTACACACCCTAAGGTATTCGCTGATGGGCATAGTGAGTTCATAGAACTTTTTATTTTTTGTCACAAGTTAGCGGAAAATGATGATTTCTTTTTTTTTTTTTTTTTTTTCATACAAAGTCTCATATTCCACTAACTTGTGACAAAAAATAAAAACTTCCATGAACTCACTATGCCCATCAGCGAATACCTTGGGGTCTCTTCTTTCCAAAATGGGGTCACTTGTGGGGTAGTTATACTGCCCTGGCATTCTAGGGGCCCGAATGTGTGGTAAGGAGTTTGAAATCAAATTCTGCAAAAAATGACCAGTGAAATCCGAAAGGTGCTCTTTGGAATATGGGCCCCTTTGCCCACCTAGGCTGCAAAAACGTGTCACACATCTGGTATCTCTGTATTCAGGAGAAGTTGGGGAATGTGTTTTGGGGTGTCTTTTTACATATACCCATGCTGGGTGAGATAAATATCTTGGTCAAATGCCAACTTTGTATAAAAAAATGGGCAAAGTTGTCTTTTGCCAAGATATTTCTCTTACCCAGCATGGGTATATGTAAAATGACACCCCAAAACACATTCCCCACCTTCTCCTGAGTACGGCGATACCAGATGTGTGACACGTTTTTGCAGCCTAGGTGGGCAAAGGGGCCCATATTCCAAAGAGCACCTTTCGGATTTCACAGGTCATTTTTTACAGAATTTGATTTCAAACTCCTTACCACACATTTGGGCCCCTAGAATGCCAGGGCAGTATAACTACCCCACAAGTGACCCCATTTTGGAAAGAAGAGACCCCAAGGTATTCGCTGATGGGCATAGTGAGTTCATGGAAGTTTTTATTTTTTGTCACAAGTTAGTGGAATATGAGACTTTGTATGAAAAAAAAAAAAAAAAAAAATCAGCATTTTCCACTAACTTGTGACAAAAAATAAAAAATTCTAGGAACTCGCCATGCCCCTCACGGAATACCTTGGGGTGTCTTCTTTCCAAAATGGGGTCACTTGTTGGGTAGTTATACTGCCCTGGCATTTTCCAGGGGCCCTAATGTGTGGTAAGTAGGTAAATGATCTGTGAAATCCTAAAGGTGCTCTTTGGAATGTGGGCCCCTTTTCCCACCTAGGCTGCAAAAAAGTGTCACACATGTGGTATCGCCGTATTCAGGAGAAGTTGGGGAATGTGTTTTGGGGTGTCATTTTACATATACCCATGCTGGGTGAGAGAAATATCTTGGCAAAAGACAACTTTTCCCATTTTTTTATACAAAGTTGGCATTTGACCAAGATATTTCTCTCACCCAGCATGGGTATATGTAAAATGACACCCCAAAACACATTCCCCAACTTCTCCTGAGTACGGCGATACCAGATGTGTGACACTTTTTTGCAGCCTAGATGCGCAAAGGTGCCCAAATTCCTTTTAGGAGGGCATTTTTAGACATTTGGATACCAGACTTCTTCTCACGCTTTGGGGCCCCTAGAATGCCAGGGCAGTATAAATACCCCACATGTGACCCCATTTTGGAAAGAAGACACCCCAAGGTATTCAATGAGGGGCATGGCGAGTTCATAGAAATTTTTTTTTTTTGGCACAAGTTAGCGGAAATTGATATTTTTAATTTTTTTCTCACAAAGTCTCCCGTTCCGCTAACTTGGGACAAAAATTTCAATCTTTCATGGACTCAATATGCCCCTCACGGAATACCTGGGGGTGTCTTATTTCCGAAATGGGGTCACATGTGGGGTATTTATACTGCCCTGGCATTCTAGGGGCCCTAAAGCGTGAGAAGAAGTCTGGAATATAAATGTCTAAAAAATTTTACACATTTGGTTTCCGTGAGGGGTATGGTGAGTTCATGTGAGATTTTATTTTTTGACACAAGTTAGTGGAATATGAGACTTTGTAAGAAAAAAAATAATAATAATTCCGCTAACTTGGGCCAAAAAAATGTCTGAATGGAGCCTTACAGAGGGTGATCAATGACAGGGGGGTGATCAATGACAGGGGGGTGATCAATGACAGGGGGGTGATCAGGGAGTCTATATGGGGTGATCAATGACAGGGGGTTGATCAATGACAGGGGGGTGATCAATGACAGGGGGGTGATCAATGACAGGGGTGTGATCAATGACAGGGGGGTGATCAGGGAGTCTATATGGGGTGATCACCACAGTCATTGATCATGCCCCTGTAAGGCTTCATTCAGATGTCCGGATGCGTTTTGCGGATCCGATCCATCTATCAGTGGATCCGTAAAAATCATGCGGACGTCTGAATGGAGCTTTACAGGGGGGTAATCAATGACAGGGGGGTGATCAGGGAGTCTATATGGGGTGATCACCACAGTCATTGATCACGCGCCTGTAAGGCTTCATTCAGACGTCCGGATGCGTTTTGCGGATCCGATCCATCTATCAGTGGATCCGTAAAAATCATGCGGACGTCTGAATGGAGCTTTACAGGGGGGTAATCAATGACAGGGGGGTAATCAATGACAGGGGGGTGATCAGGGAGTCTATATGGGGTGATCACCACAGTCATTGATCACGCCCCTGTAAGGCTTCATTCAGACGTCCGGATGCGTTTTGCGGATCCGATCCATCTATCAGTGCATCCGTAAAAATCATGCGGACATCTGAATGGAGCTTTACAGGGGGGTAATCAATGACAGGGGGGTGATCACCACAGTCATTGATCATGCCCCTGTAAGGCTTCATTCAGACGTCCGGATGCGTTTTGCGGATCGGATCCATCTATCAGTGCATCCGTAAAAATCATGCGGACATCTGAATGGAGCTTTACAGGGGGGTGATCAGGGAGTCTATATGGGGTGATCACCACAGTCATTGATCATGCCCCTGTAAGGCTTCATTCAGACGTCCGGATGCGTTTTGCGGATCGGATCTATCTATCAGTGCATCCGTAAAAATCATGCGGACATCTGAATGGAGCTTTACAGGGGGGTGATCAGGGAGTCTATATGGGGTGATCACCACAGTCATTGATCATGCCCCTGTAAGGCTTCATTCAGACGTCCGGATGCGTTTTGCGGATCGGATCCATCTATCAGTGCATCCGTAAAAATCATGCGGACATCTGAATGGAGCTTTACAGGGGGGTAATCAATGACAGGGGTGTAATCAATGACAGGGGGGTGATCAGGGAGTCTATATGGGGTGATCACCACAGTCATTGATCACGCCCCTGTAAGGCTTCATTCAGACGTCCGGATGCGTTTTGCGGATCCGATCCATCTATCAGTGGATCCGTAAAAATCATGCGGACATCTGAATGGAGCTTTACAGGGGGTTGATCAATGACAGGGGTGTAATCAATGACAGGGGGGTGATCAGGGAGTCTATATGGGGTGATCAGGGGCTAATAAGGGGTTAATAAGTGACGGGGGGGGGTGTAGTGTAGTGTAGTGGTGCTTGGTGGGACTTTACTGAGCTACCTGTGTCCTCTGGTGGTCGATCCAAACAAAGGGGACCACCAGAGGACCAGGTAGCAGGTATATTAGACGCTGTTATCAAAACAGCGTCTAATATACCTGTTAGGGGTTAAAAAAAACACATCTCCAGCCTGCCAGCGAACGATCGCCGCTGGCAGGCTGGAGATCAACTCTCTTACCTTCCGTTCCTGTGAGCGCGCGCGCCTGTGTGCGCGCGTTCACAGGAAATCTCGGCTCACGCGAGATGACGCCTATTGGCGTTAGTGTGACCTGGGAGCGCCGCAGAAATGACGCCTTTCGGCGTTAGCGTGACGGTAAGTGGTTAAGCACTGGGGGCTGAGGTGGTTAAGGATAAAAAATGACAAGGAAGGAATCCTCCTTCTTCTTCTTGGTGAAAAAAGATCCAATGATGTAGATGTTTCAGTTGTAATAAACTTTAAGTATAATGTTCCTTTTTGTATCTTGAGCGGACTATATAATTTGGCAATTTGGAATGTATCTGGTAACAACCCACTTTGTGGGTTTACCTTTATGCTGGTCAGTCCCTCTGATGTTTCAAGGTATGTTTAATACCAACCCGCTATACGGGCTTACCTTTATGCCAGTCCGTCACTCTGATGTTTCAAAGTGTATTAGATAACAACCCACTATGTGGGCTTACCTTTTCCTTCGTGCCGGTCGGTCACCCAGATATTTCGGGACCTGCTGGAAGCCGGCGTCCCGGCTGTTCCTTGGTCAGCGTCCCACGTGGAGTCAGAGACGGATTCGTCGCTCCGGAAGTGACGTGTCGGCACTTAGGATTTTGCTCTTTGGTTTTTTTTTTTCTTCCGGTTATCTGAGGCTTAAGCTTTGTTACAGCCGATCGGATTTACAGTGCACTCTTGTCCCGCAAGATGTAAGGAATATCTTCTTATAGTTGGGTCATATCTGGATCTTTAGTCGGATCACTGGAAACCAAACGCGTTTCGGGGACACCTCTCCCCTTCTTCAGTGGCAATGACCCTACTCCATATTAGGTTGGTTTTTATACTCTTGGTTGGAAAATTCTAAAATCAGACATGGAGTATTTGTTAACATCATTTCTTTCAATTCTAGATATTTTGAATATCATTTTTTCTTTTTTCACATATACCCTCAATATTTTTTCTCATCTGGTATTCCGTAAATTAAATTATTTTTCAATTTTTCCATTTGCGTAAATGATGCCAAGGAAGTGGCGACAAGGGCCACTGAGGCTGAGGCAAAGAATAAGAATGTGAATGTTAATATTAATAAGAATGTTATGGTCCCTGCTGGCCCAGCGGAGTGCTTGGGGGTGGGAGAGGAGATGGAGGTGACCACTGAAAAAGTGGTTACCCCAAAAAGTGGTTACAGAGGGAGTGTTAGGTTAGGGGTCGCTCCAGGTCCTGATGGAGGGGTGGATGCCGGGGGTTGTCCTGCTGCTGGGAGAGTGGCGGGGTCACCCCGTGTGGCCCCCTCTGAGGGGTCTGGCGTGACAGTTGTGGCAGGTAGGGGGGGAATCGGTTCTGCTGCCCCTCCTGCGTCTGTGGCGCCTGGCAGAAGTTATGTCAGTGTGGCTGCGGCTGTAGGGGGGGAGGGGCTGACTTCCTTGGCTTCCTCGCTCTCAGGGTCTGGTAATGGTGACTTGCAGCGGCGACTGCTGGAGGCCCTCAAAAAGGGGGAGAGCTCCTTTTCCGTAGAGGGGAAGAAGGTGGAATGTTCATTCTGGTTCAACAGACATGGCGTTCGGACCTTCCGAGAACAGAACGGGGGCGAGACCACCTGGTCTTCACCCACAACCGGCCCTGGAGCCAGACGGAATGTGGTCTGTCTCAAGTGGAGTAACGATGAAGCTTGCCCTACTAGAAAGAGGGTAGTGGAGCTCCTGCTTGGGATGGGTTTCAAGGCAAGCCAATCTTTGCCTTGATCCATCCTTTTGGCTCCAAGGAGTTTTACATCAGCTTTGTCCGGCCGGAGGGGCTTGAGCTCTTCTGGTCCGGATATGAGCTGGTGAAGAACATGCCGGACTGGCGTGGTTTCGTTGCAAAAGCGATAACCCGCCAGAGTGAGGTCAAGAGAGTGACCGTGCTGACCCGTAACGAGTCGCTCTCTTGTATTGACATCATGACCTGGCTGGGAAGGTACGGAGAGGTCCAGGGAATACCAGCTAAAAACCTGGACGAGTTTGGCATTTGGTCGGGTGCCTGGACGTTTAATATCAAGCTTAAGCGTCTGGATAGTACAGTTTCCCACATTTCATCATCTGCCTTTATCGGCCGAGACAGGATCTTGGTTTTCTACAGGGGGCAGCCTAAGCTCTGTCAGAAGTGCGGCAGCCCCACACACTTCAGCGCCAGCTGCCAAGTGCAGAAGTGCGCGTTGTGTGGGGGGACAGGTCATCTTGCTGCATCTTGTGAGGAGATTAGATGCAACCTGTGTGGGGAGCTTGGGCACCCCTTCAGTCGCTGTCCTCTCTCTGAGGCCAATGTGGCCCGAGCTCATGCAGGAGCGGGCCGGGAGGCCCCTTCGGCTGAGGCGGATACTGGCAAAGGCAGTGGAGTTAAGGGGTCAGTGAGGAACCGGAACAACCCGTCCCGGCAGAGGCGGAGAGAGAGGCATCAGGCGGAGAGGGAGGTGGAGGAACCCCGTCCTGGGGTGATGCCCGCTCCTTCCCAAACGACTGCCCCTGCTGAATCCGAGACCCTAGGGGGCAGCGAGCTGGAGGAGGAGATTGAGAGACTGGATCCGGCCGAAGAGACTCTGTCCTCGCACTACGAAAGTTCTGCAGAGGGTAGTGGGGCAGAGTCCCAAAGTAGACGGAAACGGCGTACTAAAAAAAGATCTAGCCCGACCAAAGTTGCCAGGGAAGGTGTAACCGGCTCCCCTCTGGAGCTCTCCAACCGGTACCTCATCTTGGATGAGACCTCTGCCTCCTCTGCTGAGGAGGTTGAAGGTGAGGGGCCGGGGGCGAAGGAGGGAGGGCCTTCAGGGTGCCCCGCGCCCCCCTCTGGTGGGGATGCAAGGTCCTCAGGAGGGGTGGCAAAACCGGGCCCTGAGACTGAGAAAGCCAGGAGCGGTGCGCAAAGGGAGGTGGTGGTGGCAGAGATGGATACCACTATCTCCCTCAAGAGAGGTCGTGCTGCTCTAGAAGGCAGCCCCGGGAGGGGGGAGAGGGACGGGAAGAAGGCCGTCTAATTTGACTACTCTTTATGGCGGTACCCGCTCTGCTGACTCTGGCGACCATTAATGTCGCCAGCATTAAGTCGGATGCGGCTCGTTTCACAGCCTTCGATTTTCTCAGCCGTGTTGAAGCTGACATTTTGTTTTTGAAAGAGACCAGGCTGCCAGATTTGGCAGCGATTTATAAAGCCAAGAGGGAGTGGAGACCAGGGCCCTCCTACTGGTCTCTTGCGGCTGAGCCGTATAGCGGAGTGGCGGTCCTTTTTACCGCACCGGTAGAATGCCGACGAGTAATTGAATTAGAAATGGGGAGGTGTTTGATCTTGGATGTCCTCATGAAGGGACAGGAACTGCGCCTGATTAATATCTACGGGCCCCAGTTCAGGTGGGACAGGAAATGTCTCTTTATGAGGATTAAGCCTTTCCTTTTTACAAGCCGGCAGGTGGTTTTTGGTGGGGACTTTAATACTGTCACAAGGCCCCAAGACAGGGGAGGCACCAGAAACCGGCTGACTTATGATAGTATTTTTCTGAATAGAGTAGCTAGTGAGGCTCGTCTGGAGGATGTCCACATTAGGCATACCCCAGGCCACGGGGGTTTCACTTTCTATAGAGGTAGTCAGATCAGGTCTAGAATAGATAGGTTTTATTTGAAGGAGGAGGCTACCTTTTCGCCCTTAAGGGTTGTGGAGGTGGAATTCTCTGATCACTGTTTGATTATGTTTTCTCTGAATATTTCAGAATCCCCCCAAATGGGAAGAGGTTATTGGAAGCTGAATTCGGGTGTCTTGGAGGAAGCAGAGGTGAGACAATCCTTTGAGGACTTCCTTCAGAGTCAGGTACCTTTACTGGATCTCTGTGATACTAAGTCAGAGTGGTGGGAGATATTCAAAGATCGGGCTGCAAAGTTCTTCCGCCGGCTCTCGAGCCTCAGGTCCCTGGACAGCTACCGCCTGTATCAGGGTCTGAGGAGGAAACTCGAGCATCTGGTCTCGACTGGTGGTAGCCGCGAGGATATCTCCAGGGTGAAATCTTTGCTCAAGAGGTGCCAGTATGATAGGCACACATCTTAAGTTTTTGAGAGGGACTTCGGGAGGTACCGCTCGCCCGACCCCTACAGAAATTGTAAGATGTCAGTGAACAGTAAGTTAATAACAGGACTGGTCGATAGTACGGGGTCTCTGAACAGGTCCAGATCAGGGATCCTGGAAGTCGTTAGATCCTTTTACTCGTGCCTCTTGGGGAGGAGGGATCTGGATCGGGACAGGATGTCGGCTTTCCTGGCTGGGGTCACCCCTGAGTCAGGAGCTCACCTCTCTTTTGACGGTTTGGTAGAAGAGATCAGGAAGGAGGAAGTTATCCTGGCGGTGGAAGGGTTAGCTCTGAAGAAGTCGCCAGGCCCGGATGGCTTAACATCCGAGTTTTATAAGGCCTTTAAGGACTCTTTATGTCCCCTCTTGACTGAGGTATTCAATGAGTGTTTATCCTCGGGCACTCTGCCTCGGTCAATGAGGAGGTCAGCTCTGATCCTTCTATCAAAGGGTAAGGATCCGAGCCGTATTGAGAACTGGCGTCCCATAGCACTTCTTAATACGGACAGAAAGATTCTGGCCAAGATACTTTTTAATAGGCTGGTGAAATTTGCACCCCAGCTCCTTTCGGTGGCTCAGCATTGCTCGGTTCCAGGCCGCAGCACTTTTAGTGCTGTACTCGGTGTCCGAGAGGCAGTGGAACAGAGTAGAGCAGGCTACTGGAGGGGGTACATGCTGTCCTTAGATCAAGCAAAGGCGTTTGATCGGGTGAACCATGAGTACCTCTGGTCGGTCCTTCTGAAGTATGGCCTGCCGGGGGGGTTTGTCGATTGGTTAAAGATCTTGTATGCAGGGGCAGAGAGTTTCCCGCTTGTGAACGGTTGGTCTGGCTGGCTGCTCTTTTGAGGTTGGGTCTGGCGTCCGCCAGGGTTGTCCTTTGAGCCCGCTTTTATACGTGTTCGCGATTGATCCCTTTCTTAAGCGGATCGATCGTGGACCGTTGGCGGGAGTCGGGATGGATCGGGCGCCGCCGGAAGACACTCTGAGGGTAGTAGCGTACGCTGACGATGTCACCATTTTCGTATCCTCAAGAGGGGAGGCGGAGTATGTGATGTCTGAAGTGGATCGCTACTCGGAGGCATCCGGGTCCATGATCAATCGGGATAAGTGTGAGAGTCTCTGGCTGGGAGGGGGTGATCCAGTTTTTGATCTCCCGGATACCCTCCCAGGGCCCCAGTCGTCAGCCAAAGTCCTAGGCATCCATTTTGGCCATGGGGACTATCCCACTCAAAATTGGGATAACAGGCTTAAGATCGCCGCTCAGAAGGTCGACCAGTGGAAGAGTTGGTCTTTGACCCTCAGGGAAAGGGTAAACCTGATCAAGGCCTACTTACTCCCTTTTCTTATCTATTTGGGTAGCGTGTGTATCTTGCCAGAGCCTCTCTGGACTCGGGTTTATAGTCTGTTCTTCCAGCACTTATGGGGGAATAGACTGAACCTGATCAAGAGAGAAGTGACTTACAGCACGAGGAGACTAAGGGGGTTATCTATGGTCAACCCCGTGGTGTTTCTTGTAAACACCTTTGTTAAAGCGAATCTGGCGAACCTCTGGATGGAGAGGGCTCCCATAGCAGAGATTCAGGCTTCATGTCATAGCAGAGAATCAGGCTTCATGTCACCCACCACTGGAACAGGCCACTGTCAGATATTTTTAGGCCAAGGCACCCAGACAGAGGAGAGAGGTTCCATAGCAGACATTCAGGCTTCATGTCATAGCAGAGAATCAGGCTTCATGTCACCCACCACTGGGACTTTCCACTGTCAGATATTTTTAGGCCCCGGCACCCAAACAGAGGAGAGAGGCCCCATAGCAGAGATTCAGGCTTCATGTCACCCACCACTGGAACAGGCCATTGTCAGATATTTTTAGGCCCCGGCACCTAGACAGAGGAGAGAGGTCCCATAGCAGAGATTCAGGCTTCATGTCATAGCAGAGAATCAGGCTTCATGTCACCCACCACTGGAACAGGCCACTGTCTGATATTTTTAGGCCCCGGCACCCAGACAGAGGAGAGAGGTCCCATAGCAGAGAATCAGGCTTCATTTCATAGCAGAGAATCAGGCTTCATGTCACCCACCACTTGGACAGGCCATTGTCAGATATTTTTAGGCCCCGGCACCCAGACAGAGGAGAGAGGTCCCATAGCAGAGATTCAGGCTTCATGTCATAGCAAAGAATCAGGCTTCATGTCACCCACCACTGGAACAGGCCACTGTCAGATATTTTTAGGCCCCGGCACCCAGACAAAGGAGAGAGGTCCTATAGCAGAGAATCAGGCTTCATGTCATAGCAGAGAATCAGGCTTCATGTCACCCACCACTGGAACAGGCCACTGTCAGATATTTTTAGGCCCCGACACCCAGACAGAGGAGAGAGCTCCCATAGCAGAGATTCAGGCTTCATGTCATAGCAAAGAATCAGGCTTCATGTCACCCACCATTTGGAACTGGCCACTGTCAGATATTTTTAGGCCCCATCACCCAGACAGAGGAGAGAGGCCCCATAGCAGAGATTCAGGCTTCATGTCATAGCAGAGAATCAGGCTTCATGTCACAGAACACTGGAACAGGCCACTGTCAGATATTTTTAGGCCCCGGCACTTAGACAGAGGAGTGAGGTCCCATAGCAGAGATTCAGGCTTGATGTCATAGCAGAGAATCAGGCTTGATGTAATAGCAGAGAATCAGGCTTCATGTCATAGCAGAGAATCAGGCTTCATGTCACCCACCACTGGAACAGGCCATTGTCAGATATTTTTAGGGCTCAGCACACAGACAGAGGAGAGAGGTCCCATAGCAGAGATTCAGGTTTCATGTCATAGCAGAGAATCAGGCTTCATGTCACCCACCTCTGGAACAGGCCACTGTCAGATATTTTTAGGCCCTGGTACCCAGACAGAGGAGTGAGGCCCCATAGCAGAGATTCAGGCTTCATGTGATAGCAGAGAATCAGGCTACATGTCACCCACCACTGGAACAGGCCACTGTCAGATATTTTTAGGCCCAGGCACCCAGAGGAGAGAGGCCCTATAGCAGAGATTCAGGCTTCATGTCATAGCAGAGAATCGGGCTTCATGTCACCCACCACTGGAACAGGCCACTGTCAGATATTTTTAGGCTCCGGCACCCAGACAGAGGAGAGAGGCCCCATAGCAGAGATTCAGGCTTCATGTCATAGCGGAGAATCAGGCTTCATTTCACCCACCACTGGAACAGGCCACTGTCAGATATTTTTAGGCCCCAGCACCCAGACAGAGGAGAGATGCCCCATAGCAGAGGTTCAGGCTTCATCTCATAGCAGAGAATCAGGCTTCATGTCACTCAACACTGGAACAGGCCATTATCAGATATTTTTAGGCCCCGGCACCCAGACAGAGGAGAGAGGTCCCATAGCAGAGATTCAGGCTTCATGTCATAGCAGAGAATCAGGCTACACGTCACCCACCACTGGAACAGGCCACTGTCAGATATTTTTAGGCCCTGGCACCCAGACAGAGGAGAGAGGCCCCATAGCAGAGATTCAGGCTTCATGTCATAGCAGAGAATCAGGCTTCATGTCACCCACCACTGGAACAGGCTATTGTCAGATATTTTTAGGCCCCGGCACCCAGACAGAGGAGAGAGGTTAAATAGCAGAGAATCAGGCTTCATGTCATAGCAGAGAATCAGGCTTCACGTCACCCACCACTGGAACAGGCCACTGTCAGATATTTTTAGGCCCCGGCACCCAGACAGAGGAGAGGTTCATTCAACTTTGAGTTGGCCTGCAATATAATGGTAAAATTAAAAAAAGAGGATTGAATGAGGAAGTGCCCTGGAGTACAAGAATATATGGTTATGGGGAGGTAGTTATAAATGTCTAATCTGCACAAGGGATGGGCAGGTCCTGTGGGATCCATGCATGGTTCATTTTTATGAACGTAAGAATGTCCACATTGGCTGTAGACAGGCGGCTGCGTTTGTCTGTAATGACGCCCCCTGCCGTGCTGAATACACGTTCAGACAAAACGCTGGCCGCCGGGCAGGCCAGCACCTCCAAGGCATAAAAGGCTAGCTCTGGCCACGTGGACAATTTGGAGACCCAGAAGTTGAATGGGGCCTAACCATCAGTCAGTACGTGGAGGGGTGTGCACACGTACTGTTCCACCATGTTAGTGAAATGTTGCTTCCTGCTAACACGTTCCGTATCAGGTAGTGGTGCAGTTAGCTGTGGCGTGGTGACACAACTTTTCCACATTTCTGCCATGCTAACCCTGCCCTCAGAGGAGCTTGCCGTGACATAGCTGCGTTGGCGACCTCTTGCTCCTCCTCTGCCTTCGCCTTGGGCTTCCACTGGTTCCCCTGTGACATTTGGGAATGCTCTCAGTAGCGCGTCTACCAATGTGCGCTTGTACTCGCGCATCTTCCGATCACGCTCCAGTGCAGGAAGTAAGGTGGGCACATTGTCTTTGTACCAGGGATCCAGCAGGTTTGCAACCCAGTAGTCCGCACACGTTAAAATGTGGGCAACTCTGCTGTCATTGCGCAGGCACTGCAGCATGTAGTCGCTCATGTGTGCCAGGCTTTCTATAGGTAAGGACAAGCTGTCCTCTGTGGGAGGCGTATCGTCATCGTCCTCCGTTTCCCCCCAGCCACGCACCAGTGATGGGCCCGAGCTGCGTTGGGTGCCACCCCGCTGTCAACATGCTTCATCCTCATCCTCCTCCACCTCCTCCTCATCCTCGTCCTCCTCATCCTCCAGTAGTGGGCCCTGGCTGGCCACATTTGTTCCTGGCCTCTGCTGTTGCAAAAAACCTCCCTCTGTGTAACTTCTAAGAGACTGGCCTGAAAGTGCTCAAAATGACCGCTCTTCCTCCTCCTCCTCCCCTCTGGGCCACCTCCTCTTCCATCATCGCCCTAAGTGTTTTCTCAAGGAGACATAGAAGTGGTATTGTAACACTGATAACGGCGTAATCGCCACTGGCCATGTTGGTGGAGTACTCGAAACAGCGCAACAGGGCACACAGGTCTCGCATGTAGGCCCAGTCATTGGTGGTGAAGTGGTGCTGTTCCGCAGTACGACTGACCCGTGCGTGCTGCAGCTGAAACTCCACTATGGCCTGCTGCTGCTCGCACAGTCTGTCCAGCATGTGCAAGGTGGAGTTCCACCTGGTGGGCACGTCGCATATGAGGCGGTGAGCGGGAAGGCCGAAATTACGCTGTAGCGCAGACAGCCGAGCGGCGGCAGGATGAGAACGCCGGAAGCGCGCACAGACGGCCCACACTTTATGCAGCAGCTCTGACATGTTTGGGTAGTTCTGAATGAACTTCTGCACCACCAAATTCAGCACATGCGCCAGACAAGGGATGTGCGTCAAACCTCCCTCTGAGTCACTTCTAAGAGGCTGGCCTGAAAGTGCTCAAAATGACCGCTCTTCCTCCTCCTCCTCCTCCTGGGCCACCTCCTCTTCCATCATCGCTCTAAGAATATATGGTTATGGGGAGGTAGTTATAAATGTCTAATCTGCACAAGGGATGGACAGGTCCTGTGGGATCCATGCATGGTTCATTTTTATGAACGTCAGCTTGTCCACATTGGCTGTAGACTGGCGGCTGCGTTTGTCTGTAATGACGCCCCCTGCCGTGGAGGTGGCCCAGGAGGAGGAGGAAGAGCGGTCATTTTGAGCACTTTCAGGCCAGTTTCTTAGAAGTGACTCAGAGGGAGGTTTTTTGCAACAGCAGAGGCCAGGTACAAATGTGGCCAGACAGGGCCCACTACTGGAGGATGAGGAGGACGAGGATGAGGTGGAGGAGGATGAGGATGAAGCATGTTGACAGCGGGGTGGCACCCAACGCAGCTCGGGCCCATCACTGGTGCGTGGCTGGGGGGAAACGGAGGACGATGACGATACGCCTCCCACAGAGGACAGCTTGTCCTTTCCTATGGGAAGCCTGGCACACATGAGCGACTACATGCTGCAGTGCCTGCGCAATGACAGCAGAGTTGCCCACATTTTAACGTGTGCGGACTACTGGGTTGCAAACCTGCTGGATCCCCGGTACAAAGACAATGTGCCCACCTTACTTCCTGCACTGGAGCGTGATAGTAAGATGCGCGAGTACAAGCGCACATTGGTAGACGCGCTACTGAGAGCATTCCCAAATGTCACAGGGGAACCAGTGGAAGCCCAAGGCGGAGGCAGAGGAGGAGCAAGAGGTCGCCAACGCAGCTATGTCACGGCAAGCTCCTCTGAGGGCAGGGTTAGCATGTCAGAGATGTGGAAAAGTTTTGTCACCACGCCACAGCTAACTGCACCACTACCTGATACGGAACGTGTTAGCAGGAAGCAACATTTCACTAACATGGTGGAACAGTACCTGTGCACACCCCTCCACGTACTGACTGATGGTTCGGCCCCATTCAACTTCTGGGTCTCCAAATTGTCTACGTGGCCAGAGCTAGCCTTTTATGCCTTGGAGGTGCTGGCCTGCCCGGCGGCCAGCGTTTTGTCTGAACGTGTATTCAGCACGGCAGGGGGCGTCATTACAGACAAACGCAGCCGCCTGTCTACAGCCAATGTGGACAAGCTGACGTTCATAAAAATGAAGCAGGCATGGATCCCACAGGACCTGTCCATCCCTTGTGCAGATTAGACATTTATAACTACCTCCCCTTAACAATATATTATTCTACTCCAGGGCACTTCCTCATTCAATCCTCTTTTTTTAATTTTACCATTATATTGCCGGGCAACCCAAAGTTGAATGAACCTCTCCTCTGTCTGGGTGCCGGGGCCTAAAAATATCTGACAATGTCCTGTTCCAGTGGTGGGTGACGTGAAGCCTGATTCTCTGCTATGACATGAAGCCTGATTCTCTGCTATTTAACCTCTCTCCTCTGTCTGGGTGCCGGGGCCTAAAAATATCTGACAATGGCCTGTTCCAGTGGTGGGTGACATGAAGCCTGATTCTCTGCTATGATTTCGCCCATTATCGCACAACACCAAGTCGGGCTTGAGGCTCACCGGCAGCAACCACTCGTCGGTCTGTTGTTCAATACCCCGCCACAACTCCTGCGCGGTGTGGGGCCTGCCCCCCAAACATATGAGTTTCAGAATGGCCTGCTGACGTTTACCCCGGGCTGTGCTGAAGTTGGTGGTGAAGGTGTGTGGCTGACTGGATGAGCAGGTGGAAGAAGAAGAGGAGGAAGCCGAGTAGGAGGAGGAGGAGACAGGAGGCAAAGAATGTTGCCCTGCGATCCTTGGCGGCGGAAGGACGTGCGCCAAAAAGCTCTCCGCCTGGGGCCCAGCCGCCACTTGTAAAATAATATATTAACACTTTTTAGTAGGATAGGGTATTTTAAGGACCATGAAAGGTCAGCACTTGTGTGAAGTGTCAATTTTGACAGTTCTTGAGACGACAATAGTATTTGGAAAGGTTAGGAATTCTCCTCCTCAGCATATTATTATTAGCTTTACAAATAAGGAATACTTAGAAAATCATGATGTAAGGGGTTTTACTTGTTAACCATATATGTTTGTTAGAATGGTAAATTTAGGATACAATGTAACTCTATGGAGAGTCAACCTATAAAAAGGCTTTTGTCTCATGACATTGGCAGAGCATTCTTTGACAAGACACCTGTTGCTCTCTACACACACAGATTCACACATACACGTTACTTTAAGGGAATTACTTTTTCACTCCTTTTAAATTGGTTTATTGCTTGCTTGTTACCTTTTGAGATTCATCTGATGTACTTTATTTTTCTCTTCCTAAACTTTGTAACTGTTTCTTTTTATGCAAATTAATTTCCTTTTAACTTTTATCAAGAACTCTCCATATTTTGTTGGCTCCTTCTGAAGCATTTCTTACAAAATTAAGAAATGCTGGACGATATTTAACAAATGGTGAGCCAGCATCGGATTTTTTTCTGATTTTCCTTCAGTTTGAAAAGGGGGGTCTACTAAGTAATTATTATTACAAGCTTCAGGAAATCAACAAAAACTAACTTATACAAGAAGGAGTGAGCCATACATCTGTTGCACGTTTCAAAGTGTCACTACCCAGACGTATTACAGACGGAGGCCTGTGAAGAAACTACACAGGGATCGTTCCATAGACTGTGGAACAAGACGTGAAGAGGACATCGAGGACATTGTACCTGAATAAGTAATGGAATTTCTTGATTCTTATTCTGATAAAAGTAAATTGGAGTTTAGAGTTGTGAGTAGTCATACTAATGCACAACTATGGGCAAGGTTTATATAGTCAATGTGAAGAGGAGAACAAAAGAATTGATATAAAGTTATTATGTATAGATAAATTACAGAAAGAAACTTTGAAATGTGTTACATATGGTCAAAAGATTCAATACATTAGTTCTTGAAGACAGGCAGCCACAGAATCAGACACATAGTATATGTGTGGAATAATAAAGATACACATAATACTGACACACAAGAACATTTAGAGGAGGTGGATTTTAATGAGTGTCTAAATTGTCACATTGTGGCACAACACATAGAAGATCTGGAAGATCAGATGGAAACTAGGACACAACTAATATCAAAATTACCCCACAGTATGAAAACCGTTTCTGTTCTTACAAAAAGTGGCAAAGATACGGGTGCGTCCTACCTTCCAGATACTAGTCCAGCTGATGTAGATGAAGACATAGAGGCTGAGGAGGTGAAGAGGAGGAAATGACATGATAGGGCCGCCAAACTAAATTTAAAAATACATGATCAGTTAATGAAAAATTACTAAAGATATCCAATTTATAATGATAAGATGGATGCATTTCACAAGGCTGATATCTTTGAATCTAATACTGATAAGTTTACCCTTAATAATGAGCAGAAAAATAAAGTATTTAAAGTATGGATTCCTTCACATATGGCAACGGAGATTAGAGACTTACACCAAGAACAAATGATGAGCGTGAAATAATACATAGTTCCCCCAGCAGATCGATTGAGGCAACTACTTTTATTTACCTTACTGGAGAATCTACTCCTACATTTGAAATCCTTGACATGTTAAAAGCCCACTTTACAGGATGATCTATTTGCATTCTTAATAAAATTTGAACAGGCTTATAGAATGGTCATGGAAATTGAGGAGGATTCTGAACCCACCTCAATGATAAAGTCATTTGTAAAAGATTCAAATACCTTGATCCAGTCTCCAGGGAGTAGCATTAGGAAAGCTTAGTTTACAAGAGGCTGCAACATTTATTGATCAGATGTAGGAGATCGATAAAACAAAGTAGTGTTAAGGCCAAAGTTAGTTGCTGACCAAAAAAAGGATGAAAAACAGGTAACTAATTCAAGTCATCTTAAATCAAACCCTCCCATAAAAGGGGAATATTCCAAACAGAAAGGAAAGGTGTCATTTCACAGAGGACAAGTTACTTGTTATCATTGTGGGAAAATAGGACATTTAAAATGGCAATGTAGGAAATTCTTTAGTGAGACACAAAATTCAGGGAAAGAAAATTGTTTTGTGCCAACAGCTCCTTCTCCAGAGCAGTATCAGTCACAGTCACCGTATGCACCTCTAATACGACAAATTAGAGAAGTAACATAGAATAACACAACGTACAAGGGGAAATCTTATGGTGATAAGATTGAGGGGACAATGGTTACCTTCCCCATGACTAGGACGAACTATGACCTCTCGTCCTTTGGAACTTGTAGCTCCAGTTTCATTAGATGAGTGTGGGAGACCTTTTGTAAGGGGATTTTTACAGGGCAAAGAGGTTACATTTCTCATTGACACAGGAGCTCAATTAAGTGTGACTAACCAGGATTTACCTCTAACTCCAAATGCACCTGTTTGTACAATTGTTGGTTTTAGTGGAAAGAGCGGTACTAAAGCGATTTTAGCTTAGAATGTTGCTTTGGAAATACCTGGCTATCTGAAAACTGAAATTGACATTGTGCATAGTACTAACTCTGAAAACATCATAGGAACTGACATCATGAAAAAATGGGGTTGGGTCATTGACTTAGGGAATAAGGTGATCTGGAAAGATGTTGATGGATCTAAACCTGTAGTCATTGATCCCACTGAATACAGTCAGGTTGGGACTGTTAGCGTAACAGAAGTTGTTTCTTCAGAACATTTGTGGCCAGATACTGGTGATGATGACGTTTTAAAAGGAATTGTACAATGTACTTCAGAAATGAGGTGGGCAAAATAAAGGAAGTGCTTGTAAATGTAGAGGGGAGAGATCCTCCTCCCAAAAACAGTACAAATTGCCACCTGAATCAATTGGTCCCATGTCTAAAATCATACAGGAACTGCTTGATCAGGGTGTCATTAGAAAAGCTAATTCAGTAACGGACAATCCTTTGTGGTGTACCGTGAAGCCTGATGGTTCATACCGAATGTTATTGGACCTAAGACTGCTGAATAAGTATACCCCAAATGTGGCACCCATTGTTGCAGATACTCATGACATGATGGCACGACTGAATGCTAAGGCAAAGTTTTTCTCAGTTTTAGACATCAGTAATGGTTTTTTCAGCATTTCTCTTGCAAAAAGTTGTCAATACAAGTTTGCATTTTCTTTCATGGATGAGCAATATGTATTTTGCAGATTACCTCAAGGAGCACATTTATCACCTAGCATATTTCATCAGGCAGTCGCAAAGGTATTGTCCAAATTTTCAAGAGCCGATTGTCTGTTGCAATATGTTGATGATATTCTTTTAGCCACTGAGGATAAAGAGTTGCATTTGTCTCTCTTAGCAGAATTGTTTTCATTGTTGCACGAAGCAGGTTTGAAATTGAATACCCAAAAAGTCAAGTTGTTGCAAAATGAAGTGAGATATCTTGGAGTGTTAATCAGTCCAGGAAAGAGACAGCCTCTTCAAGAAAGGATTGAAGCTATTGCTTCTCTTCCCATTCCAACATCACACAAGGCTCTAAGACATTTATTGGGTCTGGTAAACTTTTCCAGAGAATTCATAGAAGGATTTGCAGAAGAAGCTAAGCCTCTTTATGATCTCTTGAAAAATAATGATTATGACTCTTTTGGACAATGGGAAGAGGAACAACAGAAGGCATTTGAACTTTTAAAGCGAAATATGCAAACCTCTCCAGCATTGTCAACAGCTATGCCTCTGGCACCTTTTGCTTTGCAGGTTCACACCTCGGACACGGCTGTGTCAGCTGTACTCTTGCAGTTGCAAGGGGGAGAATGGCGGATTTTGGGCTATTTCTCCAAGCTTCTCACACCTGTGGAAAAAGGGTTTGAAACTTGTGCAAAACATTTGGTGGGTGTTCATTTTGCTGTCAAGGCAATAGAACACATAGTTGGATTTAACAAAATCGTTCTGCAGACTTCTCACTCCACATTAAAACTTCTCCTTGAGAAAAACATCCCGGGTGTGTCACATCAAAGATTTGCACATTGGTTGTTGTCTTTATCATCAAAGCAAATTGAGATTGATCACAAAGCCAAGTATGTACTTCCTCAACTAATGCAGTATGAAGGGAAAGTGCATGAATGTTTAGAGACATTTTGTGAACCAAATTCATCTTTTTTTAGAAGAGATGCAGAGAACGTTGATGAACCAATGTTCGTAGACGGCTCCAGATTCTGGTCAGAGGGAAAATACTATTCAGGTTACGCTATCTGGTATCCTGAGAGGGCATATGCAGTTCAGCATAGGCTACCAGGACACTATTCAGCTCAGAGAGCAGAGTTAGAAGCTGTCAAGACAGTACTGACAATTGATGAGAAAGAAAACGAGAGTCCCTTGGTTATTTATAGTGACAGCTCATATGTCGTGAGATCACTGACGGACTATTTACCAGTGTGGGAGAAAAGAGGTTTTGTAGATTCCTCTAACAAGGTCCTGGTTCATAGTGATACACTCAAGGAAGTGTTCAAGTTGGCTACTAAAAATCCAAATGGGTATGCTATAGTCAAAGTTCCCGCACATAAAAAAGGCAAACATGAGCTAGTCATTGGAAACAATACAGTAGATGCATTGGCTAAGGAAGCAGCTAGGACAGGAAAGTTGGAGGGAGAAACTGAATCTTTGAAAGCTTTACCAGTTAGGAAAACAGACACGTATTTGCCTTCCTTTGCAGAAGAACAAGTGAAGGATTCGTCCATTACTACTTCTCAGGTTGATCCAAAACCTCCCTTTGTTTGTGAAAACGGGGTTTTGTGTCATGACTGTAAGGGGGAATTGCGTCCTGTTGTCCCAAAACCCTTACAAATTGAATTCACCAAATACAATCATGAGAGTTTAGGTCATTTGGGTCAGGAAAAATTGTTAGGAGTTCTCAAAGGGAAATTTTACTGTGACA